>NC_047109.1:70908805-71026305 GCF_902500255.1 Thalassophryne amazonica | reverse complement strand
GTCAAGATAACAGCCAAACAACAAAGTTCATTTATGATAGCAGATTGAGCAGACTGCGGGCCTGATTTACTAAAGGTTTGCATGTGGAAATACGTGCGCAAACACCATTGCATTCCCAAATACAACTGTAAGTTGCGTTACAGTAAGCAAATATAGCGTCTGTCAAATGTGCAAAAATAGTGAGAATTGTTCATTTAGCATATCTGCATTCATGTACAACCCCTGGCAAAAATTATGGAATCACCAGCCTCGGAGGATGTTCATTCAGTTGTTTAATTTTGTAGAAAAAAAGCAGATCACAGACATGACACAAAACTAAAGTAATTTCAAATGGCAACTTTCTGGCTTTAAGAAACACTATAAGAAATCAGGAAAAAAAATTGTGGCAGTCAGTAACGGTTACTTTTTTAGACCAAGCAGAGGGAAAAAAATATGGACTCACTCAATTCTGAGGAAAAAATTATGGAATCGTGAAAAACAAAAGAACGTCATCATCCCCAAACATCCTCCTCAATTGTCCAAAATATCAACGTAAACTTGTGCATTTATTGATGATGTAATGACAGCCATCTCCCCAGTGCCTTTACCTGACATGCAGCCCCATATCATCAATGACTGTGGAAATTTACATGTTCTCTTCAGGCAGTCATCTTTATAAATCTCATTGGAATGGCACCAAACAAAAGTTCCAGCATCATCACCTTGCCCAATGCAGATTTGAGATTCATCACTGAATATGACTTTCATCCAGTCATCCACAGTCCACGATTGCTTTTCCTTAGCCCATTCTAACCTTGTTTTTTTCTGTTTAGGTGTTAATGATGGCTTTCGTTTAGCTTTTCTGTATGTAAATCCCATTTCCTTTAGGTGGTTTCTTACAGTTCGGTCACAGACGTTGACTCCAGTTTCCTCCCATTCGTTCCTCATTTGTTTTGTTGTGCATTTTCGATTTTTGAGACATATTGCTTTAAGTTTTCTGTCTTGATGCTTTGATGTCTTCCTTGGTCTACCAGTATGTTTGCCTTTAACAACCTTCCCATGTTGTTTGTATTTGGTCCAGAGTTTAGACACAGCTGACTGTGAACAACCAACATCTTTTGCAACATTGTGTGATGATTTACCCTCTTTTAAGAGTTTGATAATCCTCTCCTTTGTTTCAATTGCCATCTCTCGTGTTGGAGCCATGATTCATGTCAGTCCACTTGGTGCAACAGCTCTCCAAGGTGTGATCACTCCTTTTTAGATGCAGACTAACGAGCAGATCTGATTTGATGCAGGTGTTAGTTTTGGGGATGAAAATTTACAGGGTGATTCCATAATTTTTTCCTCAGAATTGAGTGATTCCATATTTTTTTCCTCTGCTTGGTCTAAAAAAGTAACCGTTACTGACTGCCACAATTTTTTTTTTTCTGATTTCTTAAAGCCAGAAAGTTGCCATTTGAAATGACTTTAGTTTTGTGTCATGTCTGTGATCTGCTTTTTTTCTACAAAATTAAACAACTGAATGAACATCCTCCGAGGCCGGTGATTCCAGAATTTTTGCCAGGGGTTGTATATGCAATTTTGAGCGATGAAATTAATGGATCTGCTATGCGCTTTTCTGGCAGAAAAAAAAGGGAGATAAAAACAACAACAAAACCTCTGAAGACAGACTGCATTGCATCATTTCATGCTACATTTCAATACGTGGGTCACAGAAATTCAAACATTTTCCCAAGCTCTCTGGTCACAAGAGTATGACAACAGTTGGTATGGTATGGTCATCCATGAAGCCAAAGATGTTTACTGAATTTCTACCAAATGGGCCAATACAATAAGAAATGTGAAACAGCAAATAAATAAATAAATAAATAAATAAAAACATCCTGTCAATATCAGGAAATAACACCATTACAATCACAACCAAAGACAATGGTATATTTCTTTCACAATGCTCATCTTTCCTCTGAGACATCTGAAAATTGCTCAGAGTATACCAGGCTAAACACAACACAGAATGGCATAATTCACCAGAAACTGAAAGAAACACTAAAAAAGAGCAAATAATGTGCACTCAACTGAATACATCAAGGGTGCCCATCTGTGTTTGTATTCACTCACCCTTGACCTGGAAACAAAGGGCCGCACTTGTGCGCATGTGCACTCGAAACTCCAACTTGGCTTATTCTTTCTAATAAAAAGGTCAGTTCATTTACTTGATGCTTATCCCAGTTGTTTTTTAATGTAGATGTAAATCAATATTCAAAGTTTTCAGCTAGTTGACAGTAGGGCTGCACAATATGGCCAAATTATCGTATCTCAATATTGTCATATAAATTGTCATGTAAATATATCACTTATATACATGCTGTCTGTATTCTTGAGCTGCTTAGGTGGGTAGGGAGAGTTCCAAAGAGATAAAAAGCTTTTCAACCTACCATCCCTGGTTCTCAAGACCAGGCACCTAAGTGGCTCTACTCTTTTTTTTTTTTAAAGATATTTAGGTGTACCTTAGTAAACACTAGTAGAGTTCCACCTTAGATTTGGAATGTATAATAGAAGATATACCTTACTGAATTTTCATATCAATATGATATGTGATATGACTATGATTTGACACAAAGTGCAGCAATAGTGAAAATTAAACATTCTTAAACAAAACAGTAATAATACCACACTCATTTTGCACTCATAATTTAATTTAATTTAATTTCATCATAAGGTTAGGATACTGTGCCCTCCAAAAGTATTGGAACACTTGGAATTTCACACATTTTAATTTGTTTATGTCATTTTAAATACAAGAAATACAAAAAAATAAAGAATTAAAATTTCTAAAATGATCTTCCTCAAACTCAAACTGAAAGCAAATCTCTAAAACTTGATAAAACCTGTAAATAATAATCAGTTTTATTGCCAGTTTTCTTTAGACAAGTCAGGAGATGGAAACATGAACATTTCCAAGTCACTGAATATGTCTTGGACTTTATTTACATCAATTATGAAGAAATACAAAAGTTTCTTTCACAAAAACATCAAAACTAGTCTTTCATCTCAAATGTACTTTCTGTCAAATTGTAGCTGAAGTTTCAGGTCTTCTTCATAAGAAAATCCTCCTGTACACCACTTCATCAGGAAGCTGGATTTTATATTTTTAATTAATTTATATCAAGAAGTAGAGATTTGCTTTCAGTTTGAGTTAAGGAAGATAATTTTAGAAAAAAAAATGTCTTTGAAATGGAATAAACAAATTAAAATGTGTGAAATACTTTTGCAATACTGCAATACTTTTGAGGACAACTGAGAAACACTGAGGAGCAGCATCTTACATCTCATATATAGTGCAGCAGATAACAGAATATTTAGAGTGGAATCCTACAAATGGTGATACAAGCATCACATTTGGCACAAATAATCCATAGACATTAACTCTAAAAAAGAATTGATTGGTCACTTGAATTTTCAATCGGCAGCCAGGTCGGGGTCAACTGAAGAATTACACAGGGGTGTAAAACAGGGGTGGGCAACTTGTTCCAGAAAGGGTCAAGAGGGTGCAGGTTTTCTTTGCAGCCACTGACTCCACCAGGTGATTTCACTGATTAATATAGACATAATTTCTCCACTGTGAGATCGATAAAGTATATCTCTCTCTAATATCACTTTGAGCAGATGGAATCAGACAATCAGTGAAATCACCTGGTGGAATCAGTGGCTGCAAAGAAAACCTGCACCCTCTTGGCCTTTTCTGGAACAAGCTGCCCACCCCTGGTCTGAATTACAAGATGCTCCAATCATATAGAAAACTACACCACATTATTTTCCTGATCATAAAGATTCCAAAAAAGTTATAGTTTGGACAATCTGTAATTGAATGTTATGGAGTTATGAGGTAAAAGCAGCTAGAATGGTGACAAAGGTCAGTTTCAGTTTGTACAGGGGTCAAAAGTTAAATTTGCTCCATTAATTTTGCTCCAGCTGTATTTGTGCTGAATTTGATGCTTATATCACCATTTGAAGGATTGTTTCAGTTATCTGCTGCACTAATAAATCAACAACAATAAGCCACCCGAATTAAAGGAGAAATGCTGATTTTAACAACCTGGACCTCATCTCTGGCATAAAATACGGTTGTTTATTCACCAATATAAGATTGGCGTGATTAGAAGTCCATAATTCAAACGACGTGTTCAGTTCAAATCTGAAGAAAACATTTTTCTTCTTCTTCTAAAGTGGATTAGAACTTTTCTGTGGTACACAGCACAAACTACTGGACAGGTGGAACCTAGCAGTCAATGTGACTCTGATTTAAAAATGCAGCTCTTTCTGTGGTGCTGTGACATGTCAATCATCTGTGTCCAAACAGATTTCAGGAGAGTCCAGTGAAACCCCGGCCTCCGCTCTAGCTCCACCCATGCCAGGAAGTGTTTGATATTTGAACATTTCCTGTTTCACTGTGACTGATAAATTGGCACTTCCTGTTTGAGTGTGAGCTTGCCACTGAGTTCCCGCGAGATTCCATGGGATCTTGTCTGTCAATCCAGGAAGTGTTTGACATTTGAACATTTCCTGTTTTACTGTGGATCTGAAAATTGTCACTTCCTGTTTAGGACACTCTGTACCATGAGTGAGCTTCGTGCCGCTGCTCCACCCTTTGCTCATATAAAATAACCCATTAATTCTCACTAGAGATGACAGATGATAAAAACTCCAATAAGCAGTCATAAACAGGAATTCAGCAGCAGTAAAGTTTGCACAGAAAAGCTTAAAAAGGCTGTTAAAATTGTTGCAGTGTGGGCCTTTGGTACTTTACTATTATTCCAGTAGAACTGCACTCATCAAATATCACTCTTAAACATAAACAGACCGAACTGAACACACACACACACACACACACAAATTTTTTGCTGGCACCATTTAAAAGTGATGCTACAGTTAGCTCAGCAGGTTGAAAGCCAGCAATAAATGGGCCACATCTCCATCGTGTGTGTGTGTGTGTGTGTGTGTGTGTGTGTGTGTGTGTGTGTGTGTGTGTGTGTGTGTGTGTGTGTGTGTGTGTGTGTGTGTGTGGTGGGGGGGAGACAACTTGCTTTCACGTCTGAGATTTAAAAGAACATTAACTTCAAATTACTTACAGTCTCCATTCCAGCAGACTAGGACAAAATGGAAGTATGAACAGCTGAGACTTATGGTGGTTGTATCTCTACCTCTCCTGTGTCACAAGCCCACTGTACGTGCACCAAGTGTGGCTTTTGGTTTTAGCCTCCTAGGTTTAGTCACTTTTTCTACATCGCATAATTTTACCTCACATTTCCCCATTATGTTCCCACGGCAATTTATGTCCTTCCTGGTTTCCCTGATCTCCTGTTTGCATTCTCCACATCACTGGGTATTATAGCTGTTTGGTTCTCTTGACTCCTCATGCTCAAGGATGCATAGGTGCATGCTCTGTACTGAGTTTGTTTATTAAGTCGCTCCTAATGTTCTCTCACCCCTTGTCTGATTTGTGTGGGCACTTTGCTCCTTGTTCTTGGTTGTGGACAATGTAGGTCACTGTCATGGTTTCTCTTAGTTGGTGTGCTAATGTTTCGATTTGCACACCCAATGCCTCCCGACGAATTCCTGCCTGTAATGTTGGCATGAGATCAGTAGTGTTCTTTGGTGTTTTATTTCTTGTTCTTGTGTATTGTGTGTCTCTGCATTGCCCAGTTGCTGCGTGAGCCGGCATCTCCCACTGTAACTCACTGCAGCTGCCACTGTTTGTGGTGCATCTTCTTAAGACGGTAAGGCCTGTAACCACGAAGCAGCCTAAGGCTAAAAATAGCTCCTAGCAATGTTATTCTAAGAAGAATCTTAAAATTCCAAAAATTCTTAGAATTTTCCCTTGGTAAGATGAAAGTTGTCAGCAAAGCACCTTAGGCCTTAAGAGAGCTCCTAATGTGCCACCCTGGTAAGAGTAGTGAGCAGGACTTTTAAGAAGCCTAAGAGTATCTTAAGCAGACAAGATGGTGGAAAAGACACAGAAGAAGGAGAGATATTCTCCATATGTAGGATGACAGTGAGTCAGTAACACTCTACCAGCTTGATCTATGTAATTATTTTATGTTAATTTACTGTCTTAATGTATTTATAAATTGTTTAGGTTGTTATCTTATTGACACATTAATATTGTCATTATTGTTACTGTTATCAGTATTATTGATATTATTTTATGTTATTATTACTTCTATTTTGTCATTTTATTTTTAAATGGACCACAATGGAAATAAGTGTTTTCACTTTCTTGTGTCATGCATGTAATTTTAACTTATTAACAATTATATTATGTACTTACAGGGTGGGCCAATAAAATGTTGAAATGAGAACTTATTCAAAAATTTAATTTAGAAATTTTATTTACAGACTTGTAACAGAAGCATCAAATTAACATTTGATACCAAAGGTTTCCCACTTTATCTCTTGTTTTCCACACAGTTCAATAATTGATGACATGTTCAATCCACACTCCTCTTCTTTAGATTACAGCTGCAACACGCACACTGAAGTTTGTAATGACATTGCCACACATCTCAAGAGGGATTCTCTGAATTTCTTTTTCATTTTCAGGACTTGATATTCCTGAAAATGAAAAGACATCTTTGTTATTTTGGAAATTGTACAAATTAAAAAAGTAGTAACATTTCATTGGCCCACCCTGTACATTGAACTTATTAATAAACTCACGCACCCACGAACACTTTTAATATGTAGATAACCGGCATGTGAATGAGATACGTTCAAACATCTTCAAGCTGTTTAACAATTCATTTTGTGGTGAACTGCATGGAATAATGAAAGACGAGCGAGAGCTTTTGTCTTTATGGCACTCTGCCACTAGGAGGCGCTCTTATTTTTCAGATACAATAACACAGGTACGGCATCAAACACGATACACTTTTCACTTATAGTGACAACATGGTGACAACTCACTAAACCAAATGAACTACAAAAACATAATAAATCAATAACACTAACAACACTGTTAAACTAACATGAACCACAATAACTAACATTAAACCCCGGCTCAGCGATAGCTCCAATTTAATTTTGCTGAGTATCATCATCATGACATTAATTTATTTTCATGATTACGCATTTCTTAATGCAGTTCAGGTTATATGATTGGTTGATTTTACTGTTCATTCATATGTGGGAGCGCAGAGTGCATTTATTTTTGTATTTGCCCTTCCCTTTCTGTGACAACCAATAACAGCTCTTACAGGACTATGTCATATCTAGCAACGGGGTCAACCCCGTTTTCTGAGTGGGGTTTCTGAGGTACTACGGTGAGTATTTTTGTTGTGTTCCACCTTGGTTTCTGCTTGGACCTGCCCTGTTTTCTCTGTGTGTTCCAGGTGGCGTGCTGCAGAGCTGACCAGCGTACTTGCAGCTCATCACTAGATCAGTACTTAAACCCCGGTTCAACAGTTCCACTTTCGCTGGAAACTCAGGTGTCTCAACTTGGTAACTGGCACACATTTTAGTGCACTGTGGGCACAGTTCCGCTAATGTGCTAACCGCTAATTAGTGAAGCTAACTTTTTTCTTAGTGGATTAGCTTTTCAACTAACTTCAAAAACCATCATTGGACCAATTAGCTTCCGCTAAGTTTTGTTCCGCTAACTTTTAGTCCACTAACATTTTTTTTTGCTGGCATAGTGAGTTAAGCCAAACAGTCAAAAATGTTTGTAAAGCCTAAAATCATACATGCTGGCTCCTGTCTGTTTTTCAGCAGTCAGGCAGCTATGAGGAGCTGAGCTATAATCTACCCCAGCAGAAGGGGCCTGGCTGCCAGGCGGCTACCAAAAAAAAAAAGAAAAGTCATTTACATTCAACATACAGTGCCTCAGACTGCGGCAGAAGACATCTAATACAAAGCAGTTTTGACTTATGGTTTTGATTTATAAACCAAATTAATTCCGGACAGTTTATCGAAATTAATGTCAACTCTGTCATTTTACGAAGTGAAAATATCAAACATATCTGTTGTGTGGGCCGCCAGAAGAGGAGGTACTGCTGGCCCACCACCAGAGGGCGCCCTGCCTGAAGTGCGGGCTTCAGGCACGAGAGGGCGCTGCCGCCACGGACACAGCCGGGGGTGACAGCTGTCACTCATTATCTCATGACAGCTGTCACCCATCTACACTTCATCATATCACTCCATAAAAACCGGACGTCATCTCCACCTCATTGCTGAGATATCATCGACCTGTGAAGGTAATATTCTCAGCCTTAAAACTAACTGTGTCTTAGTCTGAACTCGTTTTACAGCTGTTTTCCTGTGGAGTGCCTTATCTGGGAGATTGTCATAATCAGCGACGGCTTCGCTTCACACCCCAGCCAGATAAGTGTTTGAGACAGGAGCTGCACGAGTGTGTGTGAGAGGTGGAGGTGGAATCTCCACCATTGTTGTTACTGGGTGTGCACACACCCACATCTTATTGTTTCTGCTCCTCGCCAGCAGTACCAGATCCGACATTCGGAGACGGTGGCCACCTGGGGACTCGGGACTTGGCGGCTCCAGTATTCTCCGGGTTCGGTGGCGGAGGAAATCGTGTGGTTCCGGTTCTTCTCAGGACAGACGACTTCTATCCTCGAGCCTGCCCACACGTCAACTTTGTGGATTGACTGTTTGCAAAATTCTGTATTCCTCTGTATTGTGGTTGTGCTCATTCACAACAGTAAAGTGTTCATATTCGACTCTTTCATTGTCCGTTCATTTACGCCCCCTGTTGTGGGTCCGTGTCACTACACTTTCCCAACAGGATATCTCGGCCAATGTCATGGATCCCGAGGGGCGTCACCCATCTGTTGAACAGCCAATGGAAGAGCAGGGTGCACAGGCATCTGCAGGAGGCGTGATTGGTGAGTTGCAGCAAATCTTCACCGCCTTTACCGCTCGGTTGGATCTGATGACCGAGCAAAACGTCATCCTTAATCGCAGGATGGAGGCTCTCACCACACAGGTGGAAGCGCGCGCTCAGGGCGCTGCTGCAGCTCCTCCTCCTGCCGACCCAGTGCAGAATAAAGACGTTCCACTGGTCGTTCAACGACCCCCACCCCCCCCACCATCCCCTGAAGCATACATAAGTCCCCCAGAGCCGTACGGAGGTTGTGTGGAGACGTGCGCGGACTTCCTTATGCAGTGTTCGCTCGTCTTTGCACAACGACCCGTAATGTATGCGTCTGACGCCAGTAAAGTGGCTTATGTAATTAACTTGCTCCGTGGTGAGGCACGCGCTTGGGCTACGGCGCTTTGGGAGCAAAAGTCACGGCTCCTTACCACTTATACTGGGTTTGTGAGGGAGTTCAGAACAGTTTTTGATCACCCTAACAGAGGAGAGACTGCTTCAACAGTGCTGCTGTCAATGAGACAGGGGCGCCGGAGCACAGCCGAATATGCAGTCGACTTCCGCATCGCGGCTGCGAGGTCCGGCTGGAATAACGTTGCGCTCCGCGCCGCCTTCATAAACGGACTGTCGTCGGCCCTGAAGGAGCACCTGGTAGCGAAGGAAGAACCGCAGGATTTAGATGGGCTTATTGATCTCTTTATACGGTTAGACAATCGATTGGAGGAACGCCGTTGGGAGCGAGATGAAGGACGTGGCTGGGCACGCGCCGTCCCTCTCCCTTCCGGGTCCGAAAAGGTTCCGCCCTCCCCACACTCCACAGCCTCAGCACTCCGTGTGGCAACAGCTCCCCCTGCTGACGAAGCTATGGACACGAGCAGGGCCACATTTAACAGACAGAGGAGGCTGGCCCGTGGGGAGTGCTTTGTCTGTGGCTCGAGTGAGACATTCACGTGGGACACACACATATTTCCACACGACTCCCAGTTACAATCCTGAGCGGGGATTTAACCCTTCAAGCCCCAGCAGTGGTGGACACGGGGTCAGAAGGGAACCTGCTAGACAGCAGATGGGCTAGGGAGGTAGGGCTCCCTCTGGTGGCGCTTCCTTCGTCATTGCATGTGCGGGCACTAGATGGCACCCTTCTCCCTTTGATCACGCACAAGACACAACCTGTAACTCTGGTGGTGTCTGGAAATCATCGGGAGGAGATCGAGTTTTTTGTGACTCCTTCTACCTCCCGAGTGATTTTGGGCTTCCCGTGGATGTTGAAACACAATCCCCGGATTGACTGGCTGTCTGGGGTGGTGGTTCAGTGGAGCGAAACCTGCCATCGGATGTGTTTAGGTTCCTCGGTTCCTCCCGGTTTACAGGCTAAAGAGGAGGTCAAAGTCCCTCCCAATCTGACGGCGGTGCCGGTTGAGTACCACGATCTTGCTGACGTCTTCAGCAAGGATCTGGCACTCACCCTTCCCCCGCACCGTCCGTACGATTGTGCCATTGATTTGATTCCAGGCGTGGAGTTCCCGTCCAGCAGGCTGTACAACCTCTCACGACCTGAGCGCAAATCAATGGAGACCTACATCCGGGACTCATTAGCTGCCGGGCTGATCTGGAATTCCACCTCCCCGATGGGTGCAGGTTTCTTTTTTGTGGGCAAGAAAGATGGCGGACTCCGTCCATGCATTGATTACAGGGGGCTGAATGAGATTACGGTTCGCAATCGATACCCGTTGCCCTTGTTAGATTCCGTGTTCACCCCCCTGCATGGAGCCAAAATCTTTACAAAGTTGGATCTTAGGAATGTGTATCACCTGGTTCGGGTCTGGAAGGGAGACGAGTGGAAGACGGCATTTAACACCCCATTAGGTAATTTTGAGTACCTGGTCATGCCGTTCGGCCTCACTAACGCCCCTGCGACGTTCCAAGCTTTGATTAATGACGTCTTGCGGGACTTCCTGCACCGATTCGTCTTCGTATATCTGGACGATATACTCTTCTTTTCTCCGGACCCTGAGACTCATGTCCAGCATGTACGTCAGGTCCTGCAGCGGTTGTTGGAGAACCGGCTGTTTGTGAAGGGCGAGAAGTGCGAGTTTCCACCGCACTTCTTTGTCCTTCCTGGGGTTTATCATCTCCTCCAACTCCGTCGTCCCTGATCCGGCCAAGGTTGCGGCGGTGAGAGATTGGCCCCAACCAACAAGCCGCAGGAAGCTGCAACAGTTCCTCGGCTTTGCAAATTTCTACAGGAGGTTCATTAAGGGCTACAGTCAGGTAGTTAGCCCCCTGACAGCCCTGACCTCTCCAAAAGTCCCCTTCACCTGGTCGAATCGGTGCGAAGCCGCGTTCAAGGAGTTGAAACGACGGTTCTCGACTGCACCAGTTCTGGTGCAGCCCGACCCTAGCCGCCAGTTTGTGGTTGAAGTGGACGCCTCTGACTCAGGGATAGGAGCCATGCTATCCCAGAGCGGAGAGACCGATAAGGTTCTTCACCCGTGTGCCTACTTTTCTCGCAGGTTGACCCCGGCTGAACGGAACTATGACGTCGGCAACCGAGAACTCCTTGCGGTGAAAGAGGCTCTTGAGGAGTGGAGACACCTGTTGGAGGGAGCGTCTGTGCCGTTCACGGTTTTCACTGACCATTGGAACCTGGAGTATATCAGGACCGCCAAGCGGCTGAACCCCAGGCAAGCCCGCTGGTCACTGTTCTTCGGCTGTTTTGACTTCCGGATCACCTATCGCCCCGGGACCAAGAACCAGAGATCGGATGCCTTGTCCCGGGTACACGAAGACGAAGTCAAAACTGAGCTGTCGGATCCACCGGAGCCCATCATTCCGGAGTCCACTATCGTGGCCACCCTCACCTGGGACGTGGAGAAGACCATCCGGGAGGCCCTGGCACGGTGCCCGGATCCCGGAACTGGGCCGAAGAACCGACTTTACGTCCCACCAGAGGCCAGAGCTGCAGTCTTAGATTTCTGTCACGGTTCCAAGCTCTCGTGTCATCCAGGGGTGCGAAGGACCGTGGCAGTTGTCCAGCAGCGCTTCTGGTGGGCGTCTATGGAGGCCGACGTCCGGGAGTATATCCAGGCCTGCACCACCTGTGCCAGGGGCAAGGCAGACCACAAAAGGTCCCAAGGACTTCTCCAGCCGCTACCTGTGCCTCATCGCCCCTGGTCCCATATCGGCCTGGATTTCGTCATGGGCCTCCCGCCGTCCCAGGGCAACACCACCATCCTCACGATAGTGGACCGATTCTCCAAGGCGGCCCACTTCGTGGCCCTCCCGAAGCTCCCAATGGCCCAGGAGACAGCAGACCTCCTGGTCCACCACGTCGTCCATCTGCATGGGATACCAACTGACGTAGTCTCAGATCGTGGTCCCCAGTTTTCCTCTCAAGTCTGGAGGAGTTTCTGCAGAGAACTGGGGGCCACCGTGAGCCTCTCGTCCGGGTACCACACACAGACGAACGGACAGGCAGAACGGGCCAACCTAGAGTTGGAACAGACCCTCCGCTGTGTGACATCCGCGCACCTGACGGCCTGGAGTAACCATCTGGCCTGGATCGAGTCTGCACATAACAGCCAGATGTCATCTGCCACCGGCCTCTCCCCATTTCAGGTGTGTCTAGGGTACCAGCCCCCATTGTTTCCCGTGGTGGAGGGAGAGGTCGGTGTGCCCTCGGTCCAGGCCCACCTGCGGAGGTGCCGTCGGGTGTTGCGCACCGCCCGTTCTGCCTTGTTGAAGGTCCGGACGAGGGCTAAGACCCATGCAGACCGCCGGTGGTCCCCGGCCCCTGCATACCAGCCTGGGCAGGAGGTGTGGTTATCAACGAAGGACATCCCCCTCCAAGTGGACTCCCCTAAGTTGAAGGACAGGTACATCGGACCATTTAAAATCCTCAAGATCCTCAGCCCTGCCGCAGTGAAGCTCCAACTCCCAGCTTCACTGCGGCTCCATCCTGTTTTCCATGTGTCCAGACTGAAACCACACCACACCTCACCCCTCTGTGCTCCCGGTCCGGCGCCGCCTCCTGCCCGGATCATTGACGGGGAGTCGGCTTGGACAGTGCGCCGGCTCCTGGACGTCCGTCGAATGGGCCGGGGGTTCCAGTATTTGGTGGACTGGGAGGGGTATGGACCCGAAGAACGCTCCTGGGTAAAGAGGAGCTTCATCCTGGACCCAGCCCTCCTGGCCGATTTCTACCACCGTCACCCGGATAAACCTGGTCGGGCGCTGGGAGGCGCCCGTTGAGGGGGGGTCCTGTTGTGTAGGCCGCCAGAAGAGGAGGTACTGCTAGCCCACCACCAGAGGGCGCCCTGCCTGAAGTGCGGGCTTCAGGCACGAGAGGGCGCTGCCACCACGGACACAGCCGGGGGTGACAGCTGTCACTCATTATCTCATGACAGCTGTCACCCATCTACACTTCATCATACCACTCCATAAAAACCGGACGTCATCTCCACCTCGTTGCTGAGATATCATCGACTTGTGAAGGTAATATTCTTAGCCTTAAAACTAACTGTGTCTTAGTCTGAACTCGTTTTACAGCTGTTTTCCTGTGGAGTGCCTTATCTGGGAGATTGGCGTAATCAGTGACGGCTTCGCTTCACACCCCAGCCAGATAAGTGTTTGAGACAGGAGCTGCACGAGTGTGTGTGAGAGGTGGAGGTGGAATCTCCACCACTGTTGTTACTGGGTGTACACACACACATCTTATTGTTTCTGCTCCTCGCCAGCAGTACCAGATCCGACATTCGGAGACGGTGGCCACCTGGGGACTCGGGACTTGGCGGCTCCAGTATTCTCCGGGTTCGGTGGCGGAGGAAATCGTGTGGTTTCGGTTCTTCTCAGGACAGACGACTTCTATCCTCGAGCCTGCCCACACGTCACCTTTGTGGATTGACTGTTTGCAAAATTCTGTATTCCTCTGTATTGTGGTTGTGCTCATTCACAACAGTAAAGTGTTCATATTCGACTCTTTCATTGTCCGTTCATTTACGCCCCTGTTGTGGGTCCGTGTCACTACACTTTCCCAACAATATCTTTTAGTTTTAAAGTAATGCGCTAATTGTGAAGGTTTGAGCATTTACAGAAACATATGCCAAAAGGCATTATGGGAAAATGAGACTTCTCTGATCACTGGTTGGTTGGTTTATTTATTTGTAAAATCAAACATACAAGTGTGTGTTGTTTTTTTTTACAAATAAATGTGTATTTGTAAATATATCATTTTTTCCATTTGTAAAAAAAGGCATTTGCAAAACTGAAAATTCTGTTTGTTAAGTGTGATTCGGCGCAACAAATAGCAACCGTGTGTTAGCTGGTTGGTATTATTCACACTGCCATCCAGTAGATGGCAGTGTTCTATGCATTTTGTTATTTTGCTATTTGACCTTTTGTTGGCGGTGCTTAAACTCCAAACTGTTTTGTCAGGAGCTGACAGTGTATTGGGGTCAATAATAAAGTTAGTAGTTCTGACAGTAACAGTTTTGATTAATTTTGTTTCTTCCATGTGGAAGAAACATTTCTTGTGAGTTTTGTCTTCTGGGAATTCTGAGTTATTGCTTTGCTGTGTTTTGATCTCTGCTAGCCCATGACCATGATCAAACCTCCTGTTGTGCATACTGTCACCCTGTGTTCCTGGACACATACATACTGAACTCTGCTTTCTTTGGACTTTTCATTTTCTTGTCTGGTCCTTGTTACTGACTGTCCTAGAGATATCGCAGCATTCATTGTTTTTGTTTTGTGTTTCACAGTTGAAATTTATCACCTGTTTATGTTTGTAGAACGTGGTATTCTTTTACTTCCAATAACCTGCACAGTTAAAGCAGGAGTTTTGTTAGAACTCTTTGTTTAACTGCCTTAATATTTACTCTATATTCTTCAAGTGAGGTATTTAGTTTTGCGCATTTTGCTTGCCTTCGTACATTTACTGCGTTTTGGTTTTGGCAAGCCTGACCTTTTGTTTAGCACTAAAGGCATGCTGGCTTAGTTGTTAGCAGCAGGGATGAGAATGGGCAAATAAAAAAACCTCTGAAAATCAGCAGGGTCCCAAGGGTCGAGGTAGGCCCCCAACAGGGTCCAGGGGCACTGTCTGAATGTTCTCCCCGTGTCTGGGTGGGTCTCCTCCGGGCACTCCGGTTTCCACCCACAACCATGCTTGTTTAGGGTCTGATCCTTTCTCTGCCCTTGACCAAGGCAGCATCTCTACATGTGGAGTTGGTCCCCAGGTGTCGGACTGTGGCTGCCCACTGCTCCTAGTGGCTGGATTGTGTCTAACTGTAATCAGGATGGGTTAAATGCAGAGGACAAATTTCGTCATGGGCCTCCCGCCGCCGTATGTACAATGACAATAAAGGCTACATTATGATTATTACAGATCCTAGATTGGTCTGTTTGATTATTTCCTCTGTTTTATTCTGTTATTGGTTTTTGAATGATGCCTGTGTTTTCTGTTACTCAACATCTTGAGTGTTTGCCTTGGGGTCCACAATTTAAACCACTGAACCCTTGCACTTTATGACATCGTGTATGTCACTTTCAAAATTACATAGAGTTCGGCATCACTGCAAGCAGTTAAAAACAGTAACGAGGACCTTAACCTGCAGCTGAAAGTCATACCTGGAAGACAGGTAGCTTGGTGCATGGGATCCAGTCCCTAGTGCAGATCAACTCACCGTTTTCTACCCACTAAATGTAAACAAACACTGCAAAAATATCCTCAAAAGTGAATGCAAAATAACTGTGTAAATTCATGCATCTTAATAAAATATGTCAAAGGCCTTTACCTCCCTCTCACTACACAGGAACACACAGTGCAAAGCAAGTGTTTAGTGGTCCACTGATTAATCGTCTGGCAAATTAATCAAGCCAATGAATGGCATTTTTTCATAATTGGCATTGGTTGATTAAACTGGTCATGAGGCCGATTAAACAAAAAATGTGTGCGCCCTATTAGAACAGGGTGCATAGAACAGAAACATATGAGTATGGAGTGGCTTATTTGAAAAAGAAAAAAAAAAAAAACTGGAGCATCACATTAGCTCTCGCTCCACTTTCAAGAGGTACAGGAGTTGCCAACACTATGTGTCTGAAGTATGACTGATTAAGAATGCATCTAGGGTTCAATTTAATGCCATCCCTCTATACAAAAAAAGAGAAGAAAGCAATAAGTAGCTGTCTGTGTGAGTCAAGTGCCTATGCAGTAGAGCCTGAACAATATGGATTTTTGGGGGGGGGAGCCAATACTGATACCAATAATAGAGAGTGAAAAAAAAAATGATGATCCGGATACAGAGGTTAAAAATATATATTTTCCAATAAACTGTCTCAATAGAACAACTACATTCATTTCTATACCTGGTTATTCCAATAAAAATGGGTGGTGGTGTGGGGGGGGCGCTATCCCAGTGCATTCTCAAAGGCATCCGTGGTACATTTTATATACTGTGTCCAGGCTGATGACTTTGCATCAGAACAGCATCAACCTGAATGCGACACATTTGGGAAACATTTTCAGAGTGTAAGAGCTTGTAGACAAAAATGGAAACAGATTTTATTTTTGTTTTTATTTCATGCAAAACATTTGAGCCTCGTCTTTTTTGTCAACATTAATTCATGTTAATTTCGTCTTAGTCAGTGTTTTAGAATAATGATGTAGTATTGTAGTCATCTCACCTTCATCATGAAAAAAAATGGTCATTGACGAACATATTTCATCTCCTCTCGTCTGATGAAATTAACACAAGTGCAAAATGTAATTTACTGTGAAAATGTGGACATACGTCCACAAAACATACAAAGAAGATCTTTTAATCAACAACCAGAGCCAAAATTTTCCTGTATTTATATAATAGTAAAAAAAAAACAAAAAAACAACCCAAACTGTACCACTCTGACATCTTTTCATTAAAGGAATCATTGCCTGCCTAATTACCGCCGCGTCTCCCATTGTTATTTACTGTCTGCCTCCATAATAGACTGATTCTGCTACAGAGACTACTAGCTTTCTCTATCAACGACATGTGAATGCAGCATTACCCACTTTAGCCACAGCGAAATCACTCAGTCAGGTGTACTCAGCCAATCACATGCTGGCAGATACTAGAGCTAGCTAATTATCTGTGTGTGGGCCACGGAGAGAGGAAAGGTGTGCAGGGTACATGATCTCAAAAAGCAGGGTTCCTGACCAGGACTGACGCTGCGTGAGTTGAATTATGAGAAATAATTTTGCCACTTTCTCCATCTCCCATCTTTCTCTCTGCTTTTGTTTTTTATGTGATGACATCATTTACTCGTCCTATCTTATCAACCATCGCAGTTTTCTGTCTGCCTCTCACACTACACTTAGTTTCCCTCTCACATTCATCTCTGCTCTTTCAACTCTCCTAGGACACTCACTCCTGTGTGTTGGTTATTTATGGCCTGTATTTCCACAGGGAACAAGGGGAGGAGAGACAGAGGGAGCGAAAGAGAGATGGAGAAAGTGGGCATGAGGTATGTGAGTGTATGCGCATGTTTGTCAGAGGGTGTGTTCAGTTGTGTCTTGGAGGATGAGGTTTATGTGACTTGTGGGAAAGAAGAGACAGACAGAGAACTACCCGCTGTCTTGTTAATTAAAAACCTGTCTTCAGAGGGAGAGTCTCATTACGACAGATTACTACTAAACCTGTTACCTTGGATACTCCACGCACACAGAGAAACACACAGATACACAACATGGACAGTTTTAAAGTGCATTCACAGCTCTGGACACATCAACACAGTGTGTGTTTGTGAGACAGTGGAGTCTCCGAAAGAGAAAGAAGCAACCTGTCTCCACTGACCAGGACAGGAAAATAGCAGCGTTTATAAAGTGTGGGAGTAAAGAAAAAAATAAAAAGATAAGAAAGTAAACAAGATGATGAAAATAGCAAAAGAGGTGGCTGACTGCAGCTGAAAAATGGAGCCATGTTGGGAAGCAGAAGGGCAAAGGAGGTGAAAAAAGAGGGAGGAAGAGAAGAAAGGAAATGTAAAGAGGAGAAATAAAGTGACTGGGCGAAAGATGGGAGAAGAGAGGAAAAATCAGAGATATGACGAGAGATAACATGAACACAAGGTATGAGAGATGAAAAGAGATTATTCGATTAGATTAGATTTGATAGAACTTTATTAATTCCTTGGGCAGACTTCCTCAGGGAAACTGAGGTTCCAGGAGCATGGTATAGCAGCACACAGGGTAAGAAGCACACAGAGTAACAAAACTGAAAGTAAAAAAAAAAAAAACAATTTGCAAATATCAACATAAATTCACAAATACAAATACCAGACATACTGAACAATACTGGTTTACTGGTTACTAGTGTTCCCCTCTTTCCTGTCCTCTGTCCTCATGTTACTCCTCCTCCCACTGAGTGAGGAGTTATACAGTCTGATGGCCTGAGGGATAAAGGAGATTTTCAGTCCATTGGCCCTGCACTTGGGAAGGAGCAGTCTGTGGCTAAAAGGCTCCTCTGGTTGCTGATGTCAAGAAAGAAGGAGAGGAGGAGAGATGAGAGAAAAGATGAGAGTAGATGAAGAGCAGAAAAATAGCTATGTGAGCAGGAAAATACGTATACTCGTAAATAAAGCAGTAGAAAATAAAGGAAAGCTGGGGGAAAAGAGATGAGCACAAACTTTGTAAAGAAGCAAAAGGAGCAAAAGATAATGAAAGAACTAATTAAACATATTTCCATTTTCAGGGTGAAATGGTGATGTATTGGTTAGTGTGGATGCCGCATAGCAAGATGGTCCTGGGATCCCTTCCTGCCTGGGCTTTTCTGTGTGAGTTTGCATGTTCCCCCTGTGCTCATGTGAGTTCTCTTCAGGTGCTCCCACTTCCAAAAACATGCAGATTAGGTGAATTGGAAACTTTAAATTGACCCTAGCTGTGAGTATAGTGGTGTTTGTCTGCCTACGAGGTCTATTAGAAAAGTATCCGACCTTATTATTTTTTTCAAAAACCATATGGATTTGAATCACGTGTGATTACAGCAGACATGCTTGAACCCTCGTGGGCATGCGAGAGTTTTTTCACGCCTGTCGGTTACGTCATTCGCCTGTGGGCAGTCTTTGAGTGAGGAGTGGCCCACCCTCTCGTTGATTTTTTTCATTGTGTAGGAATGGCTCAGAGACTGCTGCTTTGTTTGATAAAAAATTTTTCAAAACTGTAAGACACAACTGAGTGGACACAATTCGATAAATTCAGCTGGTTTTCGTTGAAAATTTTAACGGCTGATGAGAGATTTTGGTCTGGTAGTGTCGCCGTAAGGACGGCCCATGGCGCCTGACGACGATCTGCGCTCTGAGGTGGCATCATCTCGCCGTTTCAAGTTGAAAACTTCCACATTTCAGGCTCTGTTCACTCAGTAAGTCGTCAGAGAACAGAGAACTTTCAGAAGACGTCGGCATGAGGAGTTTATGCGGACATTCCACTGTTAAAGGTCATTTTGTAATGAAAGAACGTGCGGGTCGAGTCGCATGTCGCGACAGGAAAAACACCTCCGTTGGAAAACTTAACGGGCAAGTTGGAACATGCCCAACTGTTAAACAATTTACTCACTTGTTGAAAGCCATCAAAAGCCGCCTGAATTTTACAAATGGTTTTCAACACGGAGGTGTTTTTCCTGTCGCGGCGCACACAGATTTGCGTCGTCGTCACGGAAACGACTCGGCGAATTTGCGCGCACGTTCTTTCATTACAAAATGACCTTTAACAGTGGAATGTCCGCATAAACTCCTCATGCCGGCCTCTTCTGAATCTTCTCTGTTCTCTCACGACGTCCTGGGTCAACAGAGCCTTAAATTAGGATGATTTCAGCTCGAAACAGCCAGACGACGTCGCCTGGGAATGCTGCGCGACGTCCTGCTCTGTGGGAAGTCCTTAAAGCAACAGAAACACCCCATAATCTCTCATCAGCCGTTAAACCTTTCACCGAAAACCAGCTGAATTTCTCGAATAGTGTTCAGTCGGATATCCCTCACAGGTCCTGAAAAAAGTTTGATAAAGCAACGCGCGCCGTCTCGAGCAGCGTCTCAAACAAAGGAATTCAGCCAAGAGGGCTGGACCAGTGCTCACTCAAAGCCTGCCCACAGGGAAATGACGTCACCGACACGCGTGAAAAAACTCACGCATGCGCACGAGGGTTCAAGCATGATTGGTGTAATCGCATGTCATTCAAATCCATATAGTTTTTTTTTTTAATAAAACTGCCGGTTAGTTTTATAAGATACCTCGTATATGTGGCTCAGCAGTAAACTGGCATCCTATCCAGGCTATATCCTGCCTCTTGCCCTGTGACTGCTGGGATAGGGTCCAGCACCCCCCATGACCCTCAACTGAAGTAAGCAGGTGTAGAAAATGAATGAATGAATTTCCATTTTCATTTATGTATTTAGCATGCATTATTATACAAATAATGAACGTTTATGAGTTCAATGGTAAGAATATTTCATGAGGCAAAAGATGAAATGTTCCATGAAACGAGGCAAAGCTGAGCAGTGATGAAACAGTGCTCCTGGAATAGTTGGATCTTTCTCCTTTTCTTGACTCTGAAGTTGGACAGGTTATTGCACCACTGAGGAACCACAAATAACAAGATTCTCAGCTGAAATTTACGTGGAGTAGAAGTGGAGCGGAACACCAATAAGTTTGTTCATGTAAGAGTGGGTGCAGCTGAAGTCACTGTCTTGTAGGTCAGCAACACAGACATGAATTTGTTGAGGCTGATTCATGGAATCATGTATTACAATGCTATATATGGTCAAGTTTACTTTATAGCTCAGACACAAACACTAACAACACCAAAGGTAATAAACAAAACAAGCTGGGAGCATCAGAAATGTGCATATACAGACAAACGATGAGAGTAACCTGGACTGAACACCAGAGCAATAAAAAGGTACTAAAGATAACATTTTAAAAGATCCTCAACTGCAATAATCAAAATGAGAAAGAATGGTACATGGTATTCACAGACTTAGTCGGAAAGACGTAAGGAAAGAGAGGTCATTTTCAACCAAGAACTGAATGGATGAATAATATCAGAGACTGGACTGGACTGACATCTAGAGAAAGTGGAAGAGCTGCTGAAGACTGGACAAAATAGAAATCTGTAACAGTAATGACCAATAGACAAGCAGAAGGTACTCCATGATGATTGTAGCTGGGAACCAGCAAACCAATAGACAAGTAGGTGGTACCCCATGATGATTACAACTGGGAACCAGCAAACCATTAAACAAGCAGATGGTAACCCATGATGATTGCAACTGGGAACCAGCAAACCAACAGACAAGTAGATGGTAGCCCATGGTGATTAGAACTGGGAACCAGCAAACCAATAGACAAGCAGATGGGTAGCCTATGATGATTGCAAATGGGAACCAGCAAGCCAATAGACAAGCAGATGGTACTCCAGGATGATTGTAACTGGGACCAGCAAATCAATAGACAAGTAGATGGTACTCCATGATGATTACAACTGGGAACCAACAAAGCAATGTTATTTTAAGTACAGTACATGTGAGACAACAAGACCAGGAAGAGGAGAATTGCTGATGCAGACAGCCAATCAGCATGATGTTGTTAGATATATTTGTGTGTTTAATTACTGTTTTCTTTACTTGTTTTGGTATTAAAGTAGTTATTTTACTTAGGATATATCCTTAGTTTCATACATTTTTCTCTGTTCTCTTTTGGAATGTGCCTCTGATGGAATGTGCATGTCGAACTGGATTTAACCAGTTTTACCACAAAGAGATTCAAATTACATTATAAATCATACATGTCCCGTTATTGTGCGGGTCAGTGGCAGGGACCTCCCTCGAATGTCCACGGGGACCAATAAGGGAAGGATTTTGCGAAATAAGGTTTGCCTTTGTTACGCCCATGGAGAGTTTTATAAAACTGCTTGTGTCCATTTGTTCTTGGTTCTGAAAGGGCAGATCTTGTCTGTGAGAGAAGTTCTTCAGAAACCAGGCCTGATTTTCATCGTGACTTTGAATAAATTTAAAAGTGAGTTTGTACTTTGTGTAGGGCAGTGTTACAGAAACAGCAGAGGGAAATAACAACGTTAAAACAGATCAAACACATTCAATGACATGCAGTTGGCTCTCAATTACTAGGCACTAGTTTCTTACAGATTTGGTTACATGGGACAGGTAGCCCCATCACATCAACTTCACTGCTGAAGTTGATGTGATTTTGTATTGAATAATTGTCAAAATGCCAAGAAGTCCCTTTTTTGCCATTTTGACATGTCAAAGGGGCAGGCAGGGACTGCAGAGTTTTCTGGCAGTATGGCTGAGGAGACCTAATGATCATTGTCTTAACTAGCATGCACAAGGCTGTGTACAGTACAAGTATATATAGAAACTGAGGTCTCAAAGACCACGAGCTCAGCAAGTCAATAACCATTGTGGTTTACACATTTGCTTTCTCCAGTCCAATCACGACTGTCAATCATAAGACGACTCAAAACAGCTGAGGGTGCTACCTGATAGGGCCAGTTCAAACAGTGGACACAGAGATCTGCTGGTTAAAGTATGCTGATCGTTTCACAAGAAGGAAGATTAGTGACAGGACGACTGCTTTTTCTGAGCACTACAACTACAAATAATCAAGCTGTCAGAGGATTGACCTTTCTTGAAATATGATTGGCTCATGTCAAAAAGAAAATGAGAAAAGAATGAAGAAGAGCCAATGACAAAAGAAAATGTGCAATGCTGCATACATTTGGTATGTGTTAAAAAACAAACAAATAAACAAAAACAAGTGTATGAGTGAGCGGAAGCATGAACCTTTTGGAAAGAAAGACAAAAAAGGGAAAGGAAAAGTAATGAAAAGGATAGATTCAGAGAAAAATCAACCACTGGAAACTGAGGACAAGAAAGAAAAGAAGAAAAAAGGAGGAACTGTAAGAGCAGAGAAGTGAAAACAGATAAATTAAATATAAACCATGTCACAAAAAAAAAGAGAGTGCTGACGATAAAGTCATGATCGGGCCTGATGACAGGTTTATGCTGCTCACGCCATAGAGACGTTTCAGTCCACACTATGAATAAGTTTTTTAAGAAAGAGAAGGAGGGAACCTGGACTGCATATGAAGAAAGAGAGAGGAAAAACTACAAGGCAAAGAGAGAATACGTTTTAAGAATTAAAAGGAGTCTGAAGATTTGCATCATCATTTTTCTGGAACTTTACTTTGAATGCAACAGTGACTGCATTAACATATAAAAATTTACGTGTGTGTATACATATACATATATATATATATATATATATATATATATATATATATATATATATATGTATATATATATACACACACACACACATTTGTGCATTTACAAATCATCAGCCATGTATCTGCTGATATAAATGTCACAACGGATAAATTCTCAAAAGGTTTATAGATGTGATGTCAGCTATCGTTTACCTCTAATATTTCACTTCAGAGATGAGCAGCGGGTTAGATGGGCTATGACCTCGACATCAAGCTATGGGCACGAAGACAGTGTGACAGTGAGTTTCAGTGACACCTGTTTGTTAATAGTTACAACACTGACAGTGTGACTACAGGCCCTGTGTGTGCAATTTGATCCCACCAGAGACAATCCACTCATCTTAATCAAACATAGTCCAAGCTTAAGTGCTGCCATAGCAAACATAAGCAACGCAATGTGCATTTGACCCTGAAGATGCAAACATACACAATTTATTGCCAGTGGTAGTACATGAGCGTGGACAGCACACTACTCTGCATTACGAAGTGGGCTCAAAGCATTTGGAACCACCCTTACTGAAATATTTTCTTATCGATTTGTGTGTAGTACCAGATCACATTCATCAAAAATGAACAAAACTATATGCTAACAGGTACTGCATCAACCTCAAAAGCTGGAAAAATCAACCACTGCAAAGGGACATGTTATACAGGACTATTTAGACCTGCTTAGCATGCAAAGCACCTTGGGAAAACATTTGTTGTGATTTGGAGCTACATAAATAAAACTGGCTTTACTTAGTTAACATGGTAACCATGTAGAGAAACAATACTTTCTTTCATAGCTTTAACATATATTTATTATCGGTTAATGTTTCTCAGCTGCTTTATAGAAACTGAGTTAATCGTAACATGACATTTTGGTTGAATTCCACACAAATGTGAAGGTATGAACATGCTTTACTAAAAATGATTAAAAACAACTGAGTCTGCACAGCATAAACTACTTTGCTCACTTTATTAACAGTGACATTTTGATCAACAAAGTCTTTCCTCAGGAAATTTTAAATGTCTTTGCTAATAAAGGCTATGAGGCAGTTTCCACTGTTTGACAATTTAATTTTTTCTGTACTTAATACCTTGGTCCCAGAAACTTGTTGAACCTGCTGATGTACATTTTCAGTCAGGTTTTTAGTGAACAGGTATTTCTGTATTTTGATGATTTAAAAAAAATCCTGAGCACATCTCCAAGGAGAAAATAAAGGAAAGAATGTAGCTTGTTAGGAAAATGTTGAAAACCCCTGAATTAAAGCTTTAACATCTCAGTTGTATTTGTATACAAGCAGAAGTACTGATGATATTAATGGATTTTGTTTTTATGCTTGTGGCTACTGTGAGAGGCGTGTTGCCAAAGATGAGAGGCTACCATGATACTACTGTACCTAAATGTTACAGCCATGGGAGTTCATACACTTAAAGCCATAATCTCCACATTTATTTCATGAATATGTGGAGTAGTGCTGAGGTCAAGTGAATACAGATCAGATGTTCCGGTGTCACAGACCAAACAGTCCACCCCTAAAAATTGGTCTGCCCTGCCTCCACAGTGCATTTGTCATTTTGGAGCTCAGCAGCTCATCTGAAACAGAGTCTCTTCACCCAAAGCGATCAAATGATTTAATAGAATAGAATAGAATAGAATAGAAAGCTTTTTATTGTCATTATACACAAGGTACAACAAAATTAAAGGACAACTCCCGTAGTGCAAAGGTGTAAAGTAAATATAAAAATATAAATATAAAAAGACAAATAAGAATATATACATGTATTTACAAGGGAGCCAGTAGGTGTATATAAATAGAAGTCTGTGCTATTCCTTAAAAAGATTCCTCAAAAAAGTGCCACTTTGTTCATTAATGGGATTATTAACCATCAGATGACAAGGTAAAACCTCTTAAATCATTCTAAAGTCAGATTTAAGCAGAAACAAGGCCGCTTCAAGCAGAAATGAGGCGATACTCCATGGCATCAGCTAGCAGCTCGAGTAGCTGCAGCGCTTTGATCGCTTCCTCCATCTTTTATGATGAAATAATGCTGAATTTATGTGGAAATGATTGTTGTACACAATCTTCAGTTATCTGTCACTGAGATAGGTGATGACTGGAGTGCACTTCTAAGCAGAAATGTTCAGTTGGTGATACGGAGATTGATTCCTCAAAAAAGTGCCACTTTGTTCATGTTCATGACCTCTAAGCATGAAATGCTCGATAAGTCCTGAGGCCCACTAGTGCCTGCACTTATCTCTGGATTCCATAGCATGAAGGGGATGAGCGTGTAAGACTGTCTGTGATTGAGACACCCATCTGATCAATCAATCAATTTTATTTATATAGAGCCAAATCACAACAAACAGTTGCCCCAAGGCGCTTTATATTGTAAGGCAAGGCCATACAATAATTACGTAAAAACCCCAACGGTCAAAACGACCCCCTGTGAGCAAGCACTTGGCGACAGTGGGAAGGAAAAACTCCCTTTTAACAGGAAGAAACCTACAGCAGAACCAGGCTCAGGGAGGGGCAGTCTTCTGCTGGGACTGGTTGGGGCTGAGGGAGAGAACCAGGAAAAACACATGTTGTGGAGGGGAGCAGAGATCAATCACTAATGATTAAATGCAGAGTGGTGCATACAGAGCAAAAAGAGAAAGAAACAGTGCATCATGGGAACCCCCCAGCAGTCTACGTCTATAGCAGCATAACTAAGGGATGGTTCAGGGTCACCTGATCCAGCCTTAACTATAAGCTTTAGCAAAAAGGAAAGTTTTAAGCCTGCAGTCTGAGAGCGAAGCGCTCTATTGGGGTGATATGGTACTATGAGGTCACTAAGATAAGATGGGTCCTGATTATTCAAAACCTTATAAGTAAGAAGAAGAATTTTAAATTCTATTCTAGAATTAACAGGAAGCCAATGAAGAGAGGCCAATATGGGTGAGATATGCTCTCTCCTTCTAGTCCCCGTTAGTACTCTAGCTGCAGCATTTTGAATTAACTGAAGGCTTTTTAGGGAACTTTTAGGACAACCTGATAATAATGAATTACAATAGTCCAGCCTAGAGGAAATAAATGCATGAATTAGTTTTTCAGCATCACTCTGAGACAAGACCTTCCTAATTTTAGAGATATTGCGTAAATGCAAAAAAGAAGTCCTACATATTTTTTTAATATGCGCACTGAATGACATATCCTGATCAAAAATGACTACAAGATTTCTCACAGTATTACTAGAGGTCAGGGTAATGCCATCCAGAGTAAGGATCTGGTTAGACACCATGTTTCTAAGATTTGTGGGGTCAAGTACAATAACTTCAGTTTTATCTGAGTTTAAAAGCAGGAAATTAGAGGTCATCCATGTCTTTATGTCTGAAAG
The DNA here is from genome assembly GCF_902500255.1 of Thalassophryne amazonica. Lineage (NCBI taxonomy): Eukaryota > Metazoa > Chordata > Actinopteri > Batrachoidiformes > Batrachoididae > Thalassophryne > Thalassophryne amazonica. The sequence continues at coordinate 70,999,770 of NC_047109.1, read as the reverse complement.
ACAATCCTGCAGTTTAGCTAATTGGTGTGTGTCCTCTGGCTTCATGGATAGATAAAGCTGGGTCTCATCTGCGTAACAATGAAAATTTAAGCAATGCCGTCTAATAATACTGCCTAAGGGAAGCATGTATAAAGTGAATAAAATTGGTCCTAGCACAGAACCTTGTGGAACGCCATAATTAATCTTATTCTGTGAAGAAGATTCCCCATTTACATGAACAAATTGTAATCTATTAGATAAATATTATTCAAACCACCGCAGCGCAGTGCCTTTAATACCTATGGCATGCTCTAATCTCTGTAATAAAATTTTATGGTCAACAGTATCAAAAGCAGCACTGAGGTCTAACAGAACAAGCACAGAGATGAGTCCACTGTCTGAGGCCATAAGAAGATCATTTGTAACCTTCACTAATGCTGTTTCTGTACTATGATGAATTCTAAAACCTGACTGAAACTCTTCAAATAGACCATTCCTCTGCAGATGATCAGTTAGCTGTTTTACAACTACCCTTTCAAGAATTTCTGAGAGAAAAGGAAGGTTGGAGATTGGCCTATAATTAACTAAGATAGCTGGGTCAAGTGATGGCTTTTTAAGTAATGGTTTAATTACTGCCACCTTAAAAGCCTGTGGTACATAGCCAACTAATAAAGATAGATTGATCATATTTAAGATCGAAGCATTAAATAATGGTAGGGCTTCCTTGAGCAGCCTGGTAGGAATGGGGTCTAATAGACATGTTGATGGTTTGGATGAAGTAACTAATGAAAATAACTCAGACAGAACAATCGGAGAGAAAGAGTCTAACCAAATACCGGCATCACTGAAAGCAGCCAAAGATAACGATACGTCTTTGGGATGGTTATGAGTAATTTTTTCTCTAATAGTTAAAATTTTATTAGCAAAGAAAGTCATGAAGTCATTACTAGTTAAAGTTAAAGGAATACTCGGCTCAATAGAGCTCTGACTCTTTGTCAGCCTGGCTACAGTGCTGAAAAGAAACCTGGGGTTGTTCTTATTTTCTTCAATTAGTGATGAGTAGTAAGATGTCCTAGCTTTACGGAGGGCTTTTTTATAGAGCAACAGACTCTTTTTCCAGGCTAAGTGAAGATCTTCTAAATTAGTAAGACGCCATTTCCTCTCCAACTTACGGGTTATCTGCTTTAAGCTGCGAGTTTGTGAGTTATACCACAGAGTCAGGCAGTTCTGATTTAAAGCTCTCTTTTTCAGAGGAGCTACAGCATCCAAAGTTGTCTTCAATGAGGATGTAAAACTATTGACGAGATACTCTATCTCACTTACAGAGTTTAGGTAGCTACTCTGCACTGTGTTGGTATATGGCATTAGAGAACATAAAGAAGGAATCATATCCTTAAACCTAGTTACAGTGCTTTCTGAAAGACTTCTAGTGTAATGAAACTTATTCCCCACTGCTGGGTAGTCCATCAGAGTAAATGTAAATGTTATTAAGAAATGATCAGACAGAAGGGAGTTTTCAGGGAATACTGTTAAGTCTTCAATTTCCATACCATAAGTCAGAACAAGATCTAAGATATGATTAAAGTGGTGGGTGGACTCATTTACATTTGAGCAAAGCCAATTGAGTCTAATAATAGATTAAATGCAGTGTTGAGGCTGTCATTCTCAGCATCTGTGTGGATGTTAAAATCGCCCACTATAATTATCTTATCTGAGCTAAGCACTAAGTCAGACAAAAGGTCTGAAAATTCACAGAGAAACTCACAGTAATGACCAGGTGGACGATAATTGGGACTTCCAATTTGGATGGACAAGACTAAGAGTCAAGCTTTCAAATGAATTAAAGCTCTGTCTGGGTTTTTGATTAATTAATAAGCTGGAATGGAAGATTGCTGCTAATCCTCCGCCTCGGCCCGTGCTACGAGCATTCTGGCAGTTAGTGTGACTCAGGGGTGTTGACTCATTTAAACTAACATATTCATCCTGCTGTAACCAGGTTTCTGTAAGGCAGAATAAATCAATATGTTGATCAATTATTATATCATTTACTAACAGGGACTTAGAAGAGAGAGACCTAATGTTTAATAGACCAAATTTAACTGTTTTAGTCTGTGGTGCAGTTGAAGGTGCTATATTATTTTTTCTTTTTGAATTTTTATGCTTAAATAGATTTTTGCTGGTTATTGGTGGTCTGGGAGCAGGCACCGTCTCTACGGGGATGGGGTAATGAGGGGATGGCAGGGGGAGAGAAGCTGCAGAGAGGTGTGTAAGACTACAACTCTGCTTCCTGGTCCCAACCCTGGATAGTCACGGTTTGGAGGATTTAAGAAAATTGGCCAGATTTCTAGAAATGAGAGCTGCTCCATCCAAAGTGGGATGGATGCCGTCTCTCCTAACAAGACCAGGTTTTCCCCAGAAGCTTTGCCAATTATCTATGAAGCCCACCTCATTTTTGGACACCACTCAGACAGCCAGCAATTCAAGGAGAACATGCGGCTAAACATGATGCACGTTGCTTCTCGAGCAAAGGCTGGAACTCATTTCTAGCTGAGTGAACAGCTAGAATTCTAGTAGAATTCATGACAACTCTAAGTAATTCCCCCCAAAATATTGTTTCAAATTGGACAGAACCTGTCCACTGGATTTTTTAGAAAGTAACAGCAGCAACTTTTGTTTTGACAAACTAAAATTTGTAACATGGTGACAGATGAACAGGTTAGCCATATAACTTCAAATAGCTTTTCAAAGACAAAACAGAATAGAGTTCAACAGCAGATGACAATTCCCAGGTTTAACATCAGCTCACAGATTTCATAGTTATAGAAAAGAGCCTTGATTGTCATTGCACATACATATATATACATAAAGCAAAATTTGTTCTCTGCATTTAACCCATCCTGATTACAGTTAAACACAATCCAGCCACTAGGAGCAGTGGGCAGCCACAGTCCGGTGCCTGGGGACCAACTCCAGATGTAGAGACGCTGCCTTGGTCAGGGGCAGAGAAAGGAGCAGACCCTAAATAAGCATGTTTTTGATTGTGGGAGGAAACCGGAGTGCCCAGAGGAAACCCACGCAGACACGGGGAGAACATGCAAACTCCACACAGAAAGGACGGGAAGCGATCCCACGACCTTCTTGGAGTGAGGCACCAGTGCTAACCACTAAGTCACCGTGCCACCGTTAATACATAACCAAAGCAACATCCACACACACAGTTGCAAAGCAATGCTTTTATGTACAGTTCATAAAATACACTCTTCTGTTTCTCTGTGGATCATATGACACAGGAGGTCGAACAATCATACAAGACAAACTACACAAAATGTATGAAGAAATTATTGTTCAGATGAAACATATAAACACAAAATCCCCAAAAGTATGGGTAAAACACACACACACACACACAATCTAAACTAACGCCAGATAAACAGGCCCCATTTCAACTTGTTCACGGGCAATGTGCTGCTAAACTGCCGATGAGGTGTTATCTGATTGGTCGAATGCCAAGTTTAGGTCTGTCTGAGGTCAGACTGAACAAAAGCCTGGGTGAAAGAAACACATTAACATATTATTAAAATGCACTTTAAAATATAGGAAAAGCAAAAACAAGCAACAAAATTCACTTTTGTGCTGCACATATATATTTAACTTCTCTAGATTTCAAACTTAAGTTGATTCTTAATTCAAACATGCAAAAAAATTGCTTAACTGCATCAATATCATTAAAAGCAGAAAACCTGTGGAGTAGAATACAAAGTTTTATAATAAAAATGGTATTTTCCTGAAACAGATTTATTTAATTTAATATGACCTTTTCAACGCTCGTCAGTCACAAGTTAATTTCACGGTTTGAAACAAGGGGTTTGCAACTTCATTTGGGGTCATGAATGAAGACAGTGGGTCACATGTGACTACTAGGCTGCAGATAATTATTTTCAGGCTTTAAATTAATTAACTAAATCATCATAAATTGTAAATTTGATAGCTTGCCTCTTTTAATATTTATTTTAATAGTATCTGTACCTGGATGTGTTGCTGTATGTGGTTAAATGATTTAAGAAAATGAAACCATTAAAGATTCATTCAATAGTTCAGCGCAGTTGGAACCAAAATGGTTCCATGTTCTGAGTTTACGCCACTCTCTCAATTAAGGCACGCTAGTATTGCCTATATACACCCTATAGCAAGTCTGTTTTTACATACATTTATGCGGGCACTAAAGTAATTCCTATTTGATTTCATAAAATCTGTAAAACATGTCAAAGTAAACATAACCTTTAATGTGTATCGAGACAATGAGATTTTATTTTTGGTTTATTTTAATTCCATTTTTAAACAGTGCACTTGTGTACTTAAAAATGTGAAAAGGTGAATAAACTGCTTTGACAGTGAAATAACAGCATACTGTACGATTTTACTTTATATTACAACTCCAGCAATCAAAAGGAGCCATGAATGTCTGTTTTATCTCTCAGTCTATTTCAGGGTGAGCTGCTTAGTGTGTGTGAGAGGGGTTAAACCATGTTCTCATAAGGCAGGTCATGTCTAGGTCAATCACCCTGGCTCCAGCACTTCCCCAGTTAACCCTTTCATATCCCTTCTTCTCTCTTTCTCTCTCTCTCTCTCATGCACGCGCACACACTATATTTGGCTTTTATTTGCTGCAACTAAATGTGAGTGCATGAGTTTTGTCTGACTCATTTTATGAATAGCTGGCAGCATATTCAATAAGATGCTCGAGTTGAACCGCGATCAGATAATAGCACGACATTAGCAACTATGTTTTACCTCATTTACTACAAATTGTCTCTACACTGGAACATTTCCAAAGATTCTAGACTGATTTTCTCCCCTTCAGGCAGCCACTCCTTTCTAACCACTACTTTAGCCATTCATTCATTTGCAGATTCATTGTGGAAAATGTTTCAAACAAACAAAAAAAAGAAAACAAAAACAAACAAACAAAAAACTCTTCTGTGGTGCATTTAAGTAGGCACACATTCAAGATATTGGTCTGAAGCCCCAAATCCATCAGCACTGTTGCCATAATGTTAAATAGAAATAAATTTGCATAATCTCACACATTTATACATATTCCTAAAGTGCAATATACCATATTCTACTAGAATTTACCTGACACTAGTTTTTTTTTTAAATAATGAGACTGATAAAGTCCCATAAAAAATTTATCACCCCCACCCACATGCCGAAATCAATTCCCATCAATTTATTTGTGTATTTATTTATTGTGAATTTCATTGACGGCAGTACAGATGGTGCAAGAACCTGCATGTCTTCTAATTGGCGAGTATGCTTTGGCTGAAGACGGCCGAAGTTTACCAAGCCAGGTCCAGAACTTGCTGCTTGAAAATGGATGTGGCTTGGACAACGGTTGCAAGGTGAGTTTTTCCTCAGGGAGTTGTAGCTTTGCGCTGACCCTTTCTATTCCGTGTGCCTTCTGGCAAACTGTAGCTGAAATTTCCATCTTCTTTTGAAGAAAAACTTTCTCTCTTGTTGTATCACAGAAAACAAAAAACTAAAAATAAAAAATCCACCCTCCCTTATCACTTTTTTAAGGCTGATAAGCTAATCTTTTTATTTATTATTTTTTTAATGGGGCCTAAAAGTGCTTATACAGTTATTTAATGAACATAGGGCTATATTTGGATTGCAGAGATCTACAATGGAAACAAAGAAATAAAAAATAAAGAATAATAAATGGAAGAATACACACTTGAATTTTGCTTTTTGTAATTTTGTAATTCCTTCAGTGATTACAGTACAAGCAACCAATGCATAGACGGCAGCATTCAAATATTCCCTTTTTTCACCCGATTACCCCATGCAAGGGTCATGGTGGGGCTAGAGCTTGTCCCAGCAGTGACAGGGTGAGAGACAGGGGACACTCTGTACAGGGCACCAGTCCATCGTAGGACCACATATAGATAGACAAATATATTCCACCTGCGTTCAATGCAGAGTCACCAACTCACCTAACCTACATTTCTTTGAGAGTGCGAGGAAGCCGGAGCACCCAGAGGGAACCCACGTAAGCACAAGGAGAACATACCTAACCACTAAGCCACTGTGCCACCCCCACTTAAATATGAAATATGACATTCAAAAACAGTGTGAGTTCATTCTGTTGTGTGTTCATACTTGGAGACATTTCTTTGGATACAGACTCAGAAAGAGGGTTTTAAACACTCTGGAGCAGTGTTTCAAGTTAACGTCACCAAAGGTTTAGCCACATTGCACAGCCACATGTTCTATCTTTTGTATAATTTCGGTTTTAGATTCCAGTTCTGGATATTCCATCTTGAACTGGCCAACACAATGAGCATCATGTTTCAGCACCTACTAGCTGGTTAGCTAGTTGGAGAGCAGTGACGTGCACACAGGGTGATCCAGTGTTAAGTAAGTGACATGGGAGTTTGAACCACAGCTTATCATAATTTTTGAGAATTTATCCAGCATCGATTAACCATCCATTACTTCTGAATTCATGTTCAGGAAGATGCTCCAAAACCATCCAGCAGGTGAAAGTACCTCTTTGGGATATTATACAGACAAAACAAAGTTGCTCCTTCAATCAATTTGGTCATCAAAATTCACCACATGGAACAGAGTTTGTCCTCATGTGTTCTTTAAATACGGTGAGTTACAAGATGATAGCATTTATGGTTTATCCATATAACCTGGCTGGGATGGACTCACTCACTCACTGACTCCATCAATCACTCACCCATATTTTTGCTGTCCAAGTGGGATGCTTTTACCAGTACAGAGACTTCAATAAATGTGACATTATAGACTGGCAATTAAAATTTTATTTGATTGTTCTATTGAAATGGAAGGGGCTGGTAAAAAAAAAGGCACTGTGTCACTGATATAAAGCTTATTACACACAAATATGCAACATTACAAATTCAAGATTCAACTATTTCATAAAATCACTAAATGGTTCACAAAATAATACACCCTGTTCTGCCGTACCAGTGGCTTGCATGTATATACAGTGCTGCTTGAAAGTATATGAACACTCTGAGCTTTTATATGTTTGAAAATTTTTAGGAAATCACAAAACAAAACAAAAATTCTGGCTTTCTTCACAACTGATATAAATAAAGTCCAAGACATAATCAGTGTCTTGGAAATGTTCATGGACCCATTCCCTGTTTGGACACACTTTCCCCTTCAGCTGCATTCAATTGAATGGGAAAGCAGTGGAAGAACACCAAGAGGAGGCACGTTTCACCTGGCTGCAACAGACAGATAGCTATTTTGAGACTATGGGATGCCTTGCTTGTTTGTCTGGATGGTTACAGTCTCAGACCCAAGACATTTCCATAGTGTGGTGGATGCTGCGAAGCACAGCAACAGTGTATCTTCCCAGACCTGACTTGTTAAAACTAATCAGAAGTCTCACAAAGTGCTTAAGAAGTGAAACATTTTTATAACAATAACCAATGCATAGAAAATTATAGAGTTTCAAAGACACCTGTAGCTAAAAGCTTGTGTTAATTGCGTTAGCATATGAGCTCCCTGCAGACATTCCAGTGGTTGCAGCAGATTGATGTGCTAGACGGAGTCAATCAGTACCAGTCCCACAGGGATGTTCTTGGTTATTTACCGTCTGTCACCACAAACATTACTGGCATTGTAAGCTTTGATCTATGCATCCAATCATGACAAAGTGCCACTATGTTGGTATTTGAATACGTTCCAAGAAAATAGTTGTATGCTTTGAAAATGAGTTGTAAAATTAAGAAGCATTTTTGTACTGTTTGTGGATAAACGTCAGTATACATTTTGATGTTTTGTGTGCAGTCTACAAAAAGAACAACAAACAAAAACAGGAACAAGTATTCCAAGGAAATTAAATATGTGTTTGCGGTTGACCCATAAAAAAAAATAGTTTGCAGGGAATGCTCAGTATGGTGAGTTGACAAAGAGCCACATGCATAATTACACCTCAGCTTTCTTAACCTCAGTGATTTCAAAAATTTGTCTGGGCCACTTCCAAAGCGGCATGAACCAACAGGGAATCTGTGAAATGCATCCTCTTCAAAAAGCAACTTAAGAGTCTGGTTTGGATGTATTTTCAACATATTTTGCATGTTTACGTTTGCTGTGCTTTTGGGATGGACCATTTATCCTAATATGGCCAAGAACAACAGCCACAGTGTTGTTTTACTGCACAGCCTTTGTAACATGCACAAAGCCTGTGTTTTTTATTACTCTTACAAACCTCTCACACTTTGTTTACAGCACTAGTTGGTGATGGAAACAGACATTCTCAGCCGAAGTATACAGTCTGTAAAAAGTAACTTGTTTCCAAATACAGGTTAAGGATTGACTGGTTCATTGATATGTTTTGGCTTAAAACAGAAGAATTGCCTACAGCTTAGTGCGCCTACCTCCCAATCATTTATTACAAGCAACTAAGACAAAGCAAAAAAACGCATAAATAAATTCCATACTCGTGTCATATTGCCTAGGGCATTCTGTGCAAAATTCTGCCTAAAAAGGGGGTGGGCCAATGCATGACCGCAGCCAATATTACATTCGTCGGAATGCCCATTTCAATAAAATGTTTGCTTTCATCACAAATAAAAAATAAATCCCAAATAATTCTCCTGCTTGTGTCCATTTTTATCTCGTACAAATCCTTTTCTGATTCATCAAACGTGTTCCTTGTCAGCTGTTATCTGGCGAGTCCGTTGGCAAGTTGTGTGCATGCTCAAAGCTTTGAGCGGACATCAGACAGAACTTTATCGAAGGTTGCACATTAGTTTTGTCCTTTCCTTGTTCATAGCTTGCCATTGGACATCCAGTCGACATTAAACTGCTTTCTCATGTCTGAAAAACAAAGATCATCATGGCAGAATTCTATCCACAGCAGCAAACTACAGGAGGTGATGTGAGGCACTGTCATTTTTCAAAGATAATAAGACGGACAATAATTTACTTAATTGTTGAATTTAAATTGAAATGTTTTGCACAGTGTGTTTATACTTTTTTAATTTCCTGTTTCCTCTTTTTTTTTAATTAAGACCCCGATCACACATAGCAAGAATGTGCAGGAATCAGGCAGAATCAGCCGGAACGGGAAAAAACCCAAACCTTGAGACAAAGTCGAGAGGGACAGACAGTCGGACAGCCGTGTAGGACTGCCAGATGACCACGTGGAATTTGGGTGGTTTCAGTCCAGACTGAGTCATGCACACCCGCACAACTGCAGCCCAAAAGCACTCAGACTAATGGATGGATGCACAGAGTGCTGTCACTCACTCACTCACCCACTCATACACCGATTCGTTCATCCACTCGCTCCCTCGCGCGCACTGACCTCTAACCAGGACATTGCAGTGGCAGGATGGACATGCGTCCCCAACACATGACGGACTGTCAGCACTGTGCTCACGGACACAACACAGCAGTGACGTGTTGAGCACATGGCTTGCATGGAAGAGCTGTGCTCCGCGATGACTGGTCGGTTCACTGGCACGCTGTAAGACTGCGCCTGACATGGGATATATTTATGCCGTGGTGGACGGGACATTTTTGAGTCGGTGTCGTCAGCAAACTGCAATGTATTTCCAGTTCTGTAAATGTACCAGGTGACCGACAATAATGTTTGTTTTGCATGCGGAATTCTTGTTTTTAAAATTATTAATTATTTTACACATACACACCCCTCTTTTTGAGGCAGAATTTCATGTGGAGTGCCCTGGAAGAAAGAAAAAAGAACTTACTTTTTACTGAAGGAATTATATCGGCTGAGTTACGAGTACTAACACGATCCACAAAAAAAAAGAAAAAAAGAAAAGAAAACAACTTTTTTCCCCTACTGTATTGCCTTTCTACAAATTTGGCACACGACTTCACTGAGCCAGTGAATGCCAAAGGTGTCACCTCATATTCAGTGTTGACTGATACCGAGCCCCATACCAACACTTGAATTTTTTTCTCAGTATTTATTTTTCCTACTTAGTAATATTGCATAGACATCTATAAATCCTTTAGCTGATGGATATGAAGTGCTGACAAACAAAAAACATGGAACGTGAATAAAGAGAGCAACTTCACAATCTAAATACATGAGAATAGACATTTACAGAAAGTAAGCCCAATTTCATGGCATTTTCCAAAACACTCAGTGATAGTCCAATGCATAAACCAAGTCAGACAAACACATAGCACAAACAAAAACATACGCATACACAAAAGTCAAAGCTGTGTATTTCCAAGAAAACTGCATTCCTGTACAGGTACTCCCACACCATTACATGTTTCCACACAGACATCATGTACGTTAACATATACATAGATACAAACTCACCTCACCACAAATGATGGAAAAACATCTCTGTGTGTATTTTGTGTCTGTGTGCACCCAGAGGATTCAATATCAAGGAGTTTCCCTCCTAACTTACCTCATGAATCAACAAGCATCTGAATTCTAAAATAGGCAAATTTTCAGTCCTCACATTATCTCATGAAAATTCAGTAAGGTATATCTTATATATTACAGTAGTGTTCAGAATAATAGTAGTGGTATGTGACTAAAAAGATTAATCCAGGTTTTGAGTATATTTCTTATTGTTACTTGGGAAACAAGGTACCAGTAGATTCAGTAGATTCTCACAAATCCAACAAGACCAAGCATTCATGATATCCACACTCTTAAGGCTATGAAATTGGGCTATTAGTAAAAAAAAGTAGGAAAGGGGGTGTTCACAATAATAGTAGTGTGGCATTCAGTCAGTGAGTTTGTCAATTTTGTGGAACAAACAGGTGTGAATCAGGTGTCCCCTATGTAAAGATGAAGCCAGCACCTGTTGAACATGCTTTTCTCTTTGAAAGCCTGAGGAAAATGGGACGTTCAAGACATTGTTCAGAAGAACAGCGTAGTTTGATTAAAAGTTGATTGGAGAGGGGAAACCTATACGCAGGTGCAAAAAATTATAGGCTGTTCATCTACAATGATCTCCAATGCTTTAAAATGGACAAAAAAAAAAAACAGAGACGTATGGAAGAAAACAGAAAACAACCATCAAAATGGATAGAAGAATAACCAGAATGGCAAAGGCTCACCCATTGATCAGCTCCACGATGATCAAAGACAGTATGGAGTTACCTGTAAGTGCTGTGACAGTTAGAAGACACCTGTGTGAAGCTAATTTATTTGCAAGACTCCCCCGCAAAGTCCCTCTGTTAAATAAAAGACATTTGCAGAAGAGGTTACAATTTGCCAAAAAACACATCAACTGGCCTAAAGAGAAATGGAGGAATATTTTGTGGACTGATGCGAGTAAAATTGTTCTTTTTGGGTCCAAGGGCCGCAGACAGTTTGTGAGACGACCCCCAAACTCTGAATTCTAGCCACAGTTCACAGTGAAGACAGTGAAGCATGGTGGTGCAAGCATCATGATATGGGCATGTTTCTCCTACTATGGAGTGTGCATATCATGAATGCTTGGTCTTGTTGGATTTGTGAGAATCTACTGAATCTACTGGTACCTTGTTTCCCATGTAACAATAAGAAATATACTCAAAACCTGGATTAATCTTTTTAGTCACATAGCACTACTATTATTCTGAACACTACTGTATATTCTAATTCTTATGTGAAACTATGCTAGTATACTAAGGTATATCTAAATATCTAAAAAGGAAGAGTAAAATAGGAGAGTAGAAAAGAGTAGAGTAGAGCCACTTAGGTGCCTGGTCTTGAGAACCAGGGATGGTAGGTTGTCTGAAATACCTTTTGTATATCTGTGTTTGATATATCTTCCATTTCAGGGAGCACTACAACAAGTTACATCAGTGGCTTTAAATGAATGGTCTTGGGTCCAGATAAGGCCAGTGAGCAATGTTACCGTATGATTACATAGAGTACTTAAGATAACTTACCTTCTTTTTGTGAATGAGGTGCGCTTGCATACCTAATATTACAGTATACCACCATCTTATCCAGGGTTCTCTGCAGAACTAGATAACAAAGTAAACAATTCAATTCATTTACTTATACAGTGCAAAATCACAACATAAGTTGCCCCACTGTGCTACAGACAAGTCAGATTGAAACACCACAGAAGTAGTGGTAAGGAAAAAAACTCCCTCATGCATTTGTTGATTATAGGAAGAAACCTCGAGCAGACCAGACTCACTGGGTTGACCACCTGCTTTGGTCTTACTAACAAAAATAAAACAACGAAATAAAACAAAAGCCCACCAAAGAATTGTCAAACATGCAAAGACAGAAATGCTGTAGTTGTTGTGTAAAAGTGTAGTGACACGGACCCACAACAGGGGGCGTAAATAAACGGTCAATGGAAATAACAAGTAACACTTTTAATGTCGTGAAATGTGCACAACGGATACAGATACAATTCAATACTACAGTCAATTATACAGTTGGTGTCGTGTGGGCAGGCTCGAGGATAGGAGACGCCTGTCCAGATAGGAGTCGGGACCCACACGATTTCCACCGCCAACGGATCTGGAACACACCGGAGCCGCCAAGTCCAGAGTCACCAGGTGGCCACCGTCTCCAGCTGTCAGATCGGGTACTGCTGGCAGGAAGCAGAAACAGTCAAGAGTGGGTGTGTGAGCACACACCCAGTAAACAGTCAGCAGAGTTCTGATGATAAAGGGAGAAAACACCACCTCCCACTCTCCCAATATCCACAGTTCGTGCAGATCCCAATTTACACTTAACCGCTGAGGAGTGGGAACGCCAACTCCTCCTGACCAGCTGCAAGTGTAATGGGTTACGTATGCAAACTCAGAATATATAATTAAACAGCTCTCCAAGCCTAGATGCAAAGGAACGTTACAACTAAACTTACTGATCAAGACACAAGACGGCTGAGAGTTTACCTGAATACTTCAGATGATTTCTCGGCAGGGGTGTGGTGTCTTCTCCAGGCTTTTATGGTTGGCATGATGAGATGATGAGTGACAGCTGTCAGGGTCCCTGAAGCTCCTGGCGGCGAACTGCGCCCTCTGGTGCCTGAAGCCCGTCTACAGGCAGGGCGCCCTCTGGTGTTGGCCAGCAGTACCTCCTCTTCGGGCGACCCACACAACAGTAGTTGAGCAACCATATAGACATCGCGTCCAGTGAGCATGACAACCAACCAATGGCTCAAAAGACATCCAAATGGTAAAGAGCAGAACCTCAGTGATGGACTGTGCAATAACAAAACAATATGTGTATTCATACCAGATCAGACATTGAAGGGAACATTCCCCAGTTTCTGTGCATATGATGGCCCACAAATTCATAGGCATGCTGCATATTTCAACAGTCCCAATGAAGACCCCACGTGTCCCAGTCTTGGAAAGATCTTGGATGATTGGTTGGCTGGATGGGTGGATGGATAGTTGGACAAATGGATGATGCCACAAGATGTGGCAAGAACACATAGCAAAGGAATCCCCCTGGTCTTGGCAGCGCCATTTCGCCAATGAGAACAAAGGCTGCTTTGATTAACAGATAGCATCTGTGTAAACCCCAACTATCATGATCAAGAAAATTAGCAAACCACAGGGAATCCAAAATTGCAGAATCTTTGGAATGTTGATGAAAGAAGTGGTCAGCGTAGACTCATCAACTGAATGCCTCCGTCTTGATTTTACACCTCTAACATGTGGTTCTGGGTGTAGATCAGTAACCATTACCTTTGCTGTAATCCTTACCAAAAATGTAGTCATAGATTACTGTTTGGGGATAAATATTTCTTTGTGGTCAGAAAGACAACATCAAAACAGAAATAACTGTGTTTCTGTCAACTACATAAACATACACACTTTTAGGTCAAACACATGATAAAGGGGTCAGGTTTAGTATCCACTCCCGCGGTCTCTTCCCCTGGGCAGGACCTTGCAGTCTTTGTCTGCTTAAAGCCCTCTTCCTCCTCTATTATCCAGCACAGCACCAGCTCAGCACATAGTTACACAGTGCATGTGTGTATGTGAGAACAAAAAAGAACCTATGCACATTTTTCATCCAGTGCGTGAGAGTGTGTTTACATATGAACATGTAAGTGAGGGAAAAGAAGCTTGAATTTGCACATTCCTGGTCTAACCAGTCTGTTGCGTGTGTTCAAGTTTGTTGAGTGTGAGAGACCACACACATTAAAGAAAGGATTAGTTTCCAGTAAGTATTTCACAAACTGCCCTTGAAACAGGTGTAGAATAATGTAAAAGTAATGCTGTTCATAGTGTTCACAGCATTTATACTAATAGGAATATGTCATCGACATAGGGGTCGTGCTAACTGTAGTAACAATGAATACAGTAGCCACAGAAGTATCATAGTATTCGTAGTTGCAACAATGGCACTATTATTTAAAATTGTTGCTTGGAAAACTCTAACCATTATGAGCTTCACATTGTTTATTTGCAAATGTGGAATGCTGCATTAGCAATGTGAGGATTACTTTCTCAGTGTGGATGCTGTAGCTTTTATTACCTCCACCAAGGAGGTAATGTTTTTTCCAGCACTGATCTGTTTGTTTGTTTGTTTGTCTGTTAGCAGGATGACTCAGAAAGTAATCAACAGATTTCCATTAAATTTGATGAACAGACAGATCATGCTCCAACAAAATAAGTGATTAAATTTTGGAGGTGATCTGAAATACATTCTGGGACTGAGCTCCAATAGCAATGTTTGGCACATTTAACTCTAAACACTGTCAGAGGAATAAATTTAGTGAGCAAATGAATAATATCCTAGAAAATGAGAAGTATTATTTTGAATTTGATCAGGAACATATTTTGGATCCAGGATCCACAATTTTTTTAGTAACATTTAATTCAACAAGATAAATAATGAACTTCAATAACCTTCTGTGAGCAGATGAATAACATCCTTGGAAATAATTTATATAATTTTTGTGTCGATCCGGAACATATTCTGGATCTGGGATCCAGATTAATGTTAGAAATATAGCAATGCTGAGCTCAAAAGTTATGACTAGATCTTGATGAAATTTTATGATCATATAGCTAAATTCTTAGGAAACGAGGCTTGATGCCATGGCGGAGGTATGTGTGTCTTTGAGTATTAAAAAGCTTTTATTGTGAAGCACATTCAGGAAACTGCATTAAAATCAGATGATAACGGCACTAGGTTTCAGTGCAGAAAGTTAATGGTTCAAACCACTCCTGCCATATTTCTCCATGTACTGTGGAATTGCGTCAGGAAAGGCATCCGGTGTCAAACTTGCACTAATTCTACATGTAGATCCATCTTGGGTTTGCTTTGGTGACCCCGAGTGCAAAACAAGGGAGCAGCCAAAGAAACTTACTTTTTACGCATTTCATTTTACTTCTTGCAGCAACAGAAACAAGGCAGAACTGTCCCCAGGAGGTCTTAGCTAGCTCCGGTTATTTAAAATGTAAAACCCTGGTCAGACCGAACAATAAAGCCATAAATAATGAGCCACATATGGATTTATCAAACATTTTGTGATTATTTGAATAATGAGCCACGTATATGAAAATTCAGTAGGTATATCTTATATATTATATTCCGATTCTAAGGTGAAACTATGCTAGCATACTAAGGTATATCAAAATATCTAAAAAGGAAGAATAAAATAGAAGAGTAGAAAAGAGTAGAGTAGAGCCACTAAGGTGCCTGGTCTTGAGAACCAGGGATGGTGTTCTATATGATGTTCTTCTAAAGAAATTGCAGGAAACAGATGTTAAAAAAGGCTACAGGGCTCTATCATCAAAAGCATACAGTCTCTATCATCCTCGTTTGTCCTCGTAGTACCTCGTACACATATTGCCCCACGCTATTTTGGCTAAATTTTGAATTTCACAATATTAGCGCTATGCTCAGAGATGAGCCTTGTTAGCCGAATAATCTGCCTCTAACAGCCACTACTCTCCCACGTTTCTTGAATAACTCGACTCGCACAAAAACATTCATGCTACGTGGCTCATTATTCATCATTCATTATTTGGTCTGACCAGGGCTTAAAGCGCTTTCAGACCAGAAGTGCAAAGTGGCACGCAGCACTCTAAAACCCATTATTTTCAATGACAAGCCCAGCACACACACACACAGGTATGGCACCAAGCAAAGTGGAAAACGCTGTCACTGCGCAACTGCGGAAGTGTGCCACGGTCAAAGATCATCAAAATCCAACTTTCACTGCAGGTCCCACTGTGATATATATTTGCAGAGCCAACAGAAGAATCACAAAACACAGAAGACCTGCAAAGGAACAGGGACCTGCAAAGCTCACGTGTGTCACAGCTCCTGCATGAAAAGTAATGTGTGCATTTTTAAGCACACATGCACATCTGTATTTCAACCAGGAAAAAGACTCGGTAAATAAATATAAACAACATTAGCCTATAAAACCAACACACCTCAGGCAAACTTGCAGACGCTCCAATCGGACAAACTGGGTCTCTGTAATCTGTCAAGGTGTGGACAATATCGGAATGTGTTAGCTCGAAAAGGCCATGTCTTTTAGCGCATCCCCCCCCCCCCCCCCCCCCCCGTGCCCCCGGGAATACGTGCATCTTCAAAAACATGGTGACTTTTGGACTTGGACTTGTTCGAACAGCAGCCAGAACAGAAACAACATGGTGATGTAGGTTGGGGAAACCATGTAAGTGTAGTATCCGTAGTAACAACAGGAGCAGTAGTAGCGATTATAGCAACAACATCTGTATTATTGTTAGTAGCACAGCGCTTATTAGCATTTGTAATAGTGGCACCAGTAGGATCAGCATTATAATCAGCAACAATAACAGCAGGTAAGTGTACACAGGCTCCTGTTTAGATGGTGAAGCTGTGTGTGTGGAAGTGTGTATCTGGATCATTCAATGTGTGTTGGTAAGAAGCAGGGGCTCCTGGCCCAGCTTGATCTGGAAATGATCCTGTCTCATTAATCTGGAATTAATTAAAGCCATGGGAACACACCACAACCATGCCCCAATCTGCTTTGGCACGCGTATGTTTGTGTGGTTTGAATTTATGTGAGCGTGTGTGCTTTCAAAGAGGATGTGTGTAGAAGTGCATGCTGAGTGTGCCCGAAGCTAGAAAAGTGTGTGTGTGTGTTTGCAGTGTTTTGATTTTGTGTGTGCGTGTTTATTCGGCATGGGGGGGGGGGGCTGTCACAGTGTGTTCAGAACATACGTGTCTATGTTCTGTCATTTGTTGAATAAAGGCAGAATGTACTGTCCAGGACTGTTAGCACATATTAGATGAATGTCAGAGAGGTGTGTGTATGTGTGTGTGTGTCTCATTTCCATGGTCCAATATTTGCCATGGAGCAAAGCCCAGCCTATAGCCTAATGAAGGAAACTAATCATGTCCTCTGTGATCACAGGCACTGCAATTTTACCGGGCACACACACAAATACTGCAAAGAGGGAGGAGGAAGAGATGGAGATGGAATGAGTCTGAATGGTGGGCATGAGAGGGAGAGGAAAGGAGGCATTATGTGCTCATAATGCTTCTGTCTGCGGTCAAAGGCTTATACTTTATTTTGAGTGGTTGCCAATACTGAGACCGCTGACCTGACGACTGGTACTGACACTGATCGCTGCTCGCTCTGCTAGAGAAAATACTTAAGCTCTCAAAGGAACAGGTAGTTTCCAGACCTCCAGAAATTCTATCTCTGAACTTTGTAAAACTGAAATTGTTACCTTAACCTCATCTTTATGGTCCCCTCTTATTGAAATCCAACCTTTTGTTTGTTGAAATAAGGATTATTTTTTTAAAACAAGTACTTTTAGATTTATATTTTGAGAATTCGATTTAAAATATTGTTAATAATCATTGTTTTGTAAAGAAGCTGCTCAAAGAAGACAATTGCACCACATTAACGTGTTTGGTTGTGTGGAGGAGACTGGACACATTTATTGGCTGTATTTACTTGAACTTTATCCCTGCACTTTATACTAGATACTAGTCATGCACAGAGATTTTACAGTGTATCCAGAAACTTTTTCCACATTTTGTTATGTTACAGCCTTATTCCAAAATGGATGAAATTCATTTTTACCCTCAAGATTCTACTCACAACAAGCCCATAATGACAACGTGAAAAAAGTTTTTTTTTTTTTTTTTGCAAATTTATAAAAATTAAAAAACTAACAAATCACATGAAGTTCAAAGTAGTCAGTGGCAAAACAAACAAACAAAAAAACTGCACTGTCTTTTAAAGTGTACAAATAGTTTAAGAACTAACAGTCAATTTGAAGATGAGATGGTGTCACCAAACACACTGTGAACTGACAGGCTGCTGACCTGCGACAAGGATCTCACAGACACACACACAAACACACACATGCACGCATGCACGCGTACATTTATAGTTAATGACAGCTGATGACCTTGCCCAACCTCTGACCTCTGGCCCTGCCTTTTCTACTCCATCTAATTGACACATCACTTCTGACAACAAACACAAGTACAATATTTTCTAAACACACTGTAAATAAGCAAACCCTGAAACAACAAATACATTTAACTGAAGAAAAGCAGAAAAAAAAAAACGACAACTGAATGAGTGATTAAAAAAGTCAGACAAAAAACACACACAATGAAAAATATCATTCGGCGAAGGACTGAAGGGGTAGTGCAGAAACACAGAGACTAAATAATGATCAATGGCAATGATCAATGGCAACTTTTTTGAAATGTGTTGCAGGCATCCATATCAAAATGAGCAAATGTTTGCACAAAAACAACAAAGTCTATCAGTTTCAACATTAAATATCTTGTCTTTGTGGTGTATTCAATTGAATATAGGTTGAAGAGGATTTTCAAATCATTGTATTTTTTTATTTACATTTTACCCAACGTCCCAACTTCATTGGAATTGGGGTTGTATCATTTTCATTGTAAAAGAATACATCAATAATCAAAGTCTGCATAAAGGTCAAACTGCACACTGAACAAGACAACTTTTCTACACATTATATAGTTGTGTGTGTGTGTGTGTGTGTGTGTGTGTGTGTGTGTGTGTGTGTGTGTGTGTGTGTGTGTCTGTGTGTGTTGAGTCGTACATGCACACGTCCAAGAGAGAGAAACAAAAAGAAAAAATATTGACACAAACTACACAGAGTCTGCATATTCTCAGTCATTCAAAGTTAAGAAATTGCCTTGGTGAAAAAATACAGAATATTTATTTTACTAACAAAGTGGTTAATGTTGATTATTTTACTAAACGCCCTGTCCTGTTCTGTGGTTGATTCCAGTTACTAGAAAGTGAAACAGAGTGCTCCTAAACCACTTTCATGTTTTGCAACCATTTTAAAGTAGATTAGCGTAACTGCTTGCGACCTTGATGCTGTAATGAATTAGCATAACCACTAACCATCACAGTCGTTGAACTCACAGGCATGATGTAAAAAAAAAAAAAAAAAGCTACAAGGTCAAAATCAATTAGCTTAACTGCTTATTATCACAAATGGTGGATCCAGGAGTCTTTACATTATAATGTCAGATTGCCCTTAACCTTTATAATATTATGTATTAGATTGAACGTTTGGCTTTAACAGTGCTATGAGCTTATTGCTAGCTGGCTGAACACAAAAGTCCATTTAGGTACCTAGACTGGCCAGTTTTAGCCATATGGCCTGCTTTTACCGGAATATACATTATTTTATCTGATCCGTAATGTTCACTTGTGCAAAATGACTAGCCAAATAATAATTTGTTATTATCAATATATTTTTATTGTTACCTGTTGTCTAAGAGCAAGCCAGTCATTAAAATAAACAAATTACTTAATGTAATTAAATAAAGCTGGTCCTGTGCTCATGTGATGATTGAATTCTAAATTACAATCAGGGCTTTGACCTGAATTTTTCTCAGATGGGTTGATCTTAACAGAAACTGTATTTTAACATTTCCCGGTATGGGTTTCACCCATGTAGCCCTTAAAAGCCTATAAAACGAAACTTGATCTAGAATCCAGATCCAGATTGCCTCCAAAATTTAATGGAGTCTTCCATGGCATAATATGTATCTGTGATGCAAATTTGGTGATAATCCATGAAGTAGTTTTACCATGTGTCTGTGTGTATGCGTGTGTATGCATAACGCTGCATGAGCCACTAAGCATGCGCGGGGTGAATGTGCATGTGCTTGCCACTGGAAAGCTTCGCTGAAAGTTTGCTGGCAGTTGGCCATGCTGTCCCCTATCAGACAGAGCCTTTCCTGGGAACTTTCTTTTTTCTTTTTTGCTCATTTCAGGAGCACAACACAACTCTGGATACCACGATGGTTGGATTATCACATGGAATTAATTTTTTTTATTTTGGGTGATAGGATTTTAACCACAGGGTGTGGTCCCGGCTTCACGTCCACGTCTGCACTGTGAAACACTCCTGGACCACTGTTGGAGGTGAGATTCATGTTTATTAATGCTGTAACAGTCTGGCACAACGGTTCCATGTCATTTATTACAGCGTGAGATCTGTTCAGCTATAAGCGTGAGGCGTGCAATGACGCATTACTGCGCACCACGGGGGGTGGGGGGGTGGAAATTATTATACGTGGCATGTGCAGGTTCCCTCTTATGGGCTCAAGTTGTTTCAGATGCTGTTTTAACGCCATCAGAATATGTAAACTGTGGTCAGATGTTCCTCAGACTGCACATGGACCGCTGTCGAGATGAGACACCTATCCGACGGTGGTTTTGGGTTTTGAACATGTGCATCACACTTGGGGCCGCCGGACCATTTTGACCAACTGTGTGGACTTCCACCTTCCGCAGATGGCTGTCAGAACGTTTTGTAACTGAAATCCGACATTTTTCGGATGTGCGCCAATTCATCATTCTGGCACCATTCTGCATGATTCAGGCTTGTGTGATGGGGGTACTGCAATTTTTTTATGTTCTAAAATAAAGTTGACAATTTTGATATGTTCATTGGCATATGTGCATAGGATAATCCCCAGTGACTCCAGTCAGCAACCCCTGCACCCCAAACAAAATTAATAAATTCAATATAAATAAATCAGTTCTTTAGGTGACACTGTGGATTAGTGGTTAGCACTGTCGCCTCATAGCAAGAAGGTCCTGGTATTGTTTCCAATGTGGTCCTTTCTGTGTAGAGTTTGCATGTTCTCCCTGCGTTTGCGTGGATTCTCTCCGGGTGATCCGGCTTCATCCCACATCCAAAGACATGCAGGTTAGGTGAATTCGAAACGTTAAAAAAAAATTGACCGTAGGTGTGAGTGAGGGTGTGGTTGTGTTTGTCTGTCTATATGTGCGATAAACTGGTGTTCTGTCCAGGATGTACCCTGCCTCTCACTCTATGACTGCTGGGATAGGCTCCAGCCCCTCCGTGACCCTTACTTGGAGGAAGCAAGTAAAGAAAATGAGTGAATCAATCACTTCTTTACCTCAGCATCTTAGCTCGATAGATGAGATCACCTTAACCCTGAGGTGGTTTTGGGAATCCAGATTCAGGTTTGCCATAGAAACACTGTCAGCCTTTTGCAGTAACTTAACAGGATCAGAATGCCACCATGAAGCTTTTGAAGTGTAATTAAAGTTCTATCTTCATAATAACAAAGTTGGAAATTTAATACTCCACTTTCAGTGATCAAACAAGTCAAGGAACACTTGGTATGCACTCTTGTTAGCAGCCACAGAGCTGCTGAGACGGCAGGGTGCTTCTGCATCATTGTGCAGTGAACAACAGGACATGCAGTCATAACATTGAAGGTCTGTAGAAGACGAGCATACACACTGTGCCTCCACATAACTAATACATTTTTCCTGCTTTCTATAATTATCCACTAGTGTAATAATGTATACTGAAAGACAAATTGTCTTCTGTAAGAGGCTACTGTGAAAACACATTGGAAAAAATCAGTATAATTAGCCTTTAAATTTTGAAAACATGACATTTTATACACACAGCAGTAGCAGCAAATGATATGTCAAATGTCAAATTACACAGAAATATGAAAAAGAAATAAAAATGTGTCTGCTATTTGGTAATTTTTTTTAAATGTTATCTTGAGAAACTAAATCCACACATATGCTAAAGAGCAGTCTGATCATTAATCATGATTGCACAGATTTCTAAGACAACCTTTTGAATTTGTATCAATAACACATTCAGAATGTACAGTCAGCGACTATCCACTGGTCTTCTTTGGATTTAATCCATGTACACTGAGTTTCAATCAATCAATCAATCAATTTTTTTATATAGCGCCAAATCACAACAAACAGTTGCCCCAAGGCGCTTTATATTGTAAGGCAAGGCCATACAATAATTATGTAAAACCCCAACGGTCAAAACGACCCCCTGTGAGCAAGCACTTGGCTACAGTGGGAAGGAAAAACTCCCTTTTAACAGGAAGAAACCTCCAGCAGAACCAGGCTCAGGGAGGGGCAGTCTTCTGCTGGGACTGGTTGGGGCTGAGGGAGAGAACCAGGAAAAAGACATGCTGTGGAGGGGAGCAGAGATCGATCACTAATGATTAAATGCAGAGTGGTGCATACAGAGCAAAAAGAGAAAGAAACAGTGCATCATGGGAACCCCCCAGCAGTCTACGTCTATAGCAGCATAACTAAGGGATGGTTCAGGGTCACCTGATCCAGCCCTAACTATAAGCTTTAGCAAAAAGGAAAGTTTTAAGCCTAATCTTAAAAGTAGAGAGGGTGTCTGTCTCCCTGATCTGAATTGGGAGCTGGTTCCACAGGAGAGGAGCCTGAAAGCTGAAGGCTCTGCCTCCCATTCTACTCTTACAAACCCTAGGAACTACAAGTAAGCCTGCAGTCTGAGAGCGAAGCGCTCTATTGGGGTGATATGGTACTACGAGGTCCCTAAGATAAGATGGGACCTGATTATTCAAAACCTTATAAGTAAGAAGAAGAATTTTAAATTCTATTCTAGAATTAACAGGAAGCCAATGAAGAGAGGCCAATATGGGTGAGATATGCTCTCTCCTTCTAGTCCCCGTCAGTACTCTAGCTGCAGCTAGAGTACTAAGTTTGTCACCAGATCAAGACTTTGTCCGTCTCTCATGCTTATTCAACAAAAATAAACTTGGATATGGTTCACTTAGAGTGGTGTAAACAACATTAATCAAACTTTGATCCAGACTCAGCAAACAACTGCACAATAATAGCTTTGGTCCATTACCGCTTTATTGTATTACAGGGCCCAGAAATGTCATATTTCATTTATGGAAGCAATGCAAATGGTTTCTGTGCAGGGTGCACTCAACTGGAGACTGAATATGAACATCTGAAGAAAATTCTGCATAGAAAAAGGCTTCCATTTCATGAAAGCCTTAAAAAAATACTGTTGTTCAATAAGCTTGGACATTTTATTAAATATATATCTGAATATACAAAACTGGTTCATTTGCACTCATTTCTGAAGATATTTTAAATCTTGTAGTTAAAAATCAGATGTGCCAATAATTCTGACCAGGGCTGTAGAAATGAAAATGTAAACATGTTTTACAATTATGCCTCACACTCACCCCGATGTCAGGGTGCTGCCATACAAGGCGCTCACTACACACTGGGAGCAATAGGGGATTAAAGGCCTTGCCCAAGGGCCCTTAGTGATTTTCCGGTCAGGCGGGGATTTGAACCCATGATCTTCTGGACTCAAGCCCAACACCTTAACCACTAGACCATCACCTCCCCCAATAAGATGACTTCATTCCTGTGCAGAAATGGACCAAAGATTTTAATCAACATTTTTAAATTCATGACAATAAATTTAAAGTGGTCAGTTATTTATACTATGCATCTTAAAACTGAAATACCAATGTAAAGCACAGTGTCATGTTTGTGTGTTTATGAGACTCCCATATTCTCATACTGCTTGACTATATGAACATCATGCTTTAATAATTGTAAGAATTCAAACAAGCATTCTCACACACTGTGTTTTTCTATCCATCCAACATTTAGCTCTTCACAGGACATTAAAACGAGCATGTACTTTTTTTTTCTTTCTTCATTTTAGGCTATGGGGTTTAAACACTATAAAGGTGGAATGAACCATAAAATGTCTGACCCGAGGTGGTAGCTACCAAAAACTACATTTGATTAATGGGCACCTACCATGGTATAGCTTCTGTGGCCTTAATGTGAAAAGCAGTAGGGGGTGTAAAGACTGGTTCCTTCCCACTGGAAGCTGTACTTCCTATACAGGCCTCCCAGAGGTAGCGCGTTCATTCCTTCTGGTAGTTTTCCGCAGGAGCCCGAGTCTGAATGGACACTACCGCCAAATCTCTGCCTTCTTACCATATGTTACATATCCTGAGGGGAAACACAAACATCTGTTTCCATCTTTCAAAGACTGTCTGGTTTGTTGATGGTTATCATACCAGAATAGTTCCTGCGTCTCATTGCTCTCTCTTTCTCCCACCTTCCCTAAATTACTTTCCATTTCTTTTCCTCCCTCTCTCCATCTCTTGATTCACGTGCCCTCTCCCTACCTCTCTGACTCATTTAGCAATAATTTAGAGGAAGCATCAACACACCTATGATTAATTATGCTGCTTTGATGAAACTGCCTGTTGCGTCATACCGTTAATTAAAAGCTGATATATTTTTCCCATAGTAGTTGTTATTCCAGCTGATTTGTTCCATCCATGTTGTCACCACAGACAGTCAACAAAACAGAATGCTAAATCCTATACATTCTCACTTTGCAAACAATGAAGCCAAAAGCCTACGTAATGTTGTCATCTGGTTCATGTGTAGAGCACCCAAAGTGCAGAAAGCTGTCTCACTGTGTAGTAGCTGGAGCAGTGCTGTCACACAGCGCAATTTTACACAATGCCAAAGCAGAATGAGCGTCATCAGGAGATGACATACCCCCTGGCCCTGAAAAATCAGTAATACAAAGTGTCAGGGGATCACCCAAGTACACGCTTATGCTAAATATGAATGACTTTGGACAAATAGTTCTTGAGATATCACACTAACAAGCAAAAATGGACAGACAGATGAATGGACAGACATACGTGCTGATCTCTATATCCCCCATAGGATAATAAAAAGTGGGGGGAGTATGGAAAATCACAAAGGGAGAGAGAGAGAGAGAGCTGGGGTGGGGGAGTACAGTGATTCTTACATTTGTTTTAAAATTAATTCCATTGCAGACATTATGAACCCAAGATTTGTATTGTCAACTTAATTTGTTAATATACAGTGATTCCTGTATTTAAAGCCTGCAACATTCCAAACGAAGTTGGGATGTCAAAGCATTTAGCACTTTGTAATGTAATTTCTTCTCACAATACTGAAAAGACATTCTAGTCTTTTTTGAGGAACACTGTATTTAAATATTTCAATAATTTTCTCACACATTTGTTGACAAACTGGGGATCCCATCTTAGCTCCTCAAAGATACTGCATTCATACCAAGTCATAATTGCAGCCACCTGTTGATACCACCTGTCTGAACTAATATCATTATTTTATTTTATTTATTTATTTAACCTCATAACTAGCCCAAAATTGCCCTCATCATGGGGCTGGAAGCATGTGCTGGTGCCATACGTCACCACATTCACCACACAATGGGAACTGTTTTGGGTTCTGGACAGCAACCAGCCAAACATGCAACCAGCCCATCCCCACCTCTTGAAAAAGTAACTATCTGTCATAGGCAGGTGAAATTTGTGCCAGTTAATGAGGTCATCAATGCTGACGCGCTGAGGCTAGATCATGACCACAGATCATGCAGGTACAGGCAGTCCTGTACCTGAAGCACTGAGACTGTATCATGACCGGAGATTATGCAGATGAAGGCAGTCCTGTACCTGAAGCACTGAGGCTGGATCAAGCCCACACATCATGCAGTTATAGGCAGTCCTGGGCATATAGCCTCTCAAGGGGGTCCATAATGTGTGAAATTAAAGTCACATGCCTAATATCACTTAGAGCACTGGGATGGTCCTTCTTCGGCACATTTTTCAGCCCCACGGAGACATCAAAGAAAAGCTGAAACATTTCTGCCTTGTACTCCGCAGGCACCTTAAGCACCCTTGAGTTAATACTGCCATGTCCTCTTGCCCTGACAGTTCAAGGTATGGAGAGCTGCCATCTCACCTGATTGGTTGTAAAGACCAAGGTGAATGGGACAATTTCTTGGACTGGCATTGGGGATGAGGGACATGGGGTGTGTTATTGTCCAAATGGGTGTGTGTGTGTGATGGGCAGAGAGTGAGATGAGAATAGGGGATTCGGTATGGTAGTTTTGGAAATTGACGCTGGATTGTCCTGCATGGTTGAGTCAAACCTGATGTAAGACTGGCTTAGTGCATCCTTTTGTCCCCTACACTGTTCCTTTTGGCCTTTTCATGATTTGCATGATAAATGCCAATGAGATACCATATTATCAATATCTAGTAATAAATTTGGTACTTTCACTTTTATGTAGTTAACGATTGCCCGTGGAGACGGATTCTTCAAAAAACAAAACAATTAAAAGACCCCCCAACAACTCCTGATCTTTATTACACTATCTATACATTAAAAGCCAAGTGGCCTCTGTGTACGTGTATGCATGCGTGTGTATAGCTTTGATCATGGAGAAACTGGGGACAGCTGACGTTTCGTGTTTGGTATACTTATGCATTTTGGGTCAAGGATGAACGCTGAAAAAATGGAAAGTTGATAGGACAAATATTTTGAGAGAAATTGGGGATATTAGCTAACAACTGTGAACAACAGACATTGATACTGTAATTACATTCTGGACTAGCATGCCATTCCAGCAGGGGACAGCACATCAACTATATTTTAAAAGCAAAGTGGCCTCTGTGTACATGTATGCGTGTGTGTATGTGTGTGTGTACTTTCAAACACAGAGAAACTGGGGAGAGCTGATATTTGCCATTTGATATGCTTACATATTTTGGGCCAAGGATGAACAGCACCAAAACACATTGATAGGACTAGTTAACTCTATAATATTCATCTTGAAACGTCCTCAGTAGCATTCTGTCGCCACACTTAATTATCAAAACCGAAGGTCACTAACAGGACTTAAAGGCTGTTGAATGGCTAAAATCACTGAAATAATTTTTATTGTTGTGTGCTACAGTAGGCATGATTACACCTCGTATCCAACGAGGCAACAAATATTTTGAACACTGTGATCCTCTCTATCCGTGATTGCCATGTGCATTAGCCTTTGACTAAGAATAGCTGATCACATAATGTCATAGGAGAGACATTAGCAGAACATTACATGCACAAAATAGAGCCAAACATCTCATCAGCATTGCACCAACACACTTAGGTCAAATAAATAGCTCTGGAGATGGTGTGACAGACATATGGTGGGGATTTTGTTGGCACGTCTGAGCTTTGGAGTTACAACAGCAAATGTTGCTACCTAAAAATGTTGTTGACAAGCTACAAGCCCAGATAGTAAAAGCAGTCAAATGTTCAAAATGATTGTGGGATGATCTTCACTTCTTATTCTAATAAGTGTAGGGGATTCCAGGGGAGACTTTTTTCCTTGACTTTCTAACTGATATTTCATATCTTGTCAGACAAGACTTGTTTGATGTTCTTTTTTCTTTTTAGCTCTTTCAGCTATGGTCACCTCTCATTTGTTCAAACAAATCTGAGTGCAAGGTCAGGAGTAAGTGTTAGGGCCCCTTCACACATAGTACGAATAAGTACAAATTAGGGCAAATCACGGTGGAACAGCTCATATGAGCGAACCCCAAAAACATCGAGCCGACATGCAGACGTGAATGATCCCACTGCGATGGTTTTGTGCACGACACCGTCGCAGTGGGAACACAGTGCGAGCAGCTGGAGCATGTGTAACCACATCGCGCAGCTGCTGTGAAAAAAAAAAAAAAACAACCTCGGGGTTCGAATCTGCAGTTTACAAAAGCTCTGATTGTCAGCCAGAAACTTTAACACTGTGCTACCATCGCTGTCCCGTAAAAGGTGCGGAAAATGCATGAAATCAACAAGGAGATAGAGTATGAATAAGTACAAATCAGGGTGAATCATGGTGGAACAGCTCATATGAGCGAACCACGAAAACATCGAGCTGACAGGTAGACGTGAACAATCCCACTGCGATGTTTTTGTGCACGACCCTGTCGCAGTGGGAACACAGTGCGAGCAGCTGGAGCATGTGTAACCACATCGCGCAGCTGTTGTGAAAAAAAATACATGTCACCCACGGGATTCGAATCTGCAATTTGCAAAAGCTCTGATTGTCAGCCAGAAACTTTACCACTGTGCTACCATTGCTGTCCTGTAAAAGGTGTGGAAAAATGCATAAAATCAACAAGGAGATAGATGTATAAAAAAAATAAAACCACACACTTTTAAAAAACACGGCATTTTAATGAATCCCTCTTATTAAGTGGACAATACAAATATGAATCATCTGTTCCTCTGTAGATGACCCATGGTCACAAACGTACAGTCATGATGTGACATGAATGAAGCAGGGCGCTCTTATCATATCCACATCTACTGGCCTGGTGTGTCCAGCCCCCCCACGCGTGTGGCTGGCCCGACACGCGTGTCTTGTGGACGGCATGCCGCAGGACAGACGCCGCGTCATGTGGAACAGAGCTCACGTTGGTGACATGACATTCAGATTGACCGCTGCGTGTTATGATCTGACGGTCCGTTTCACCTGGGGCAGACCGTGCGCTTGCTCGCTGCAGCCCATCGCAACAGCGATATATGTTTTTATGTATGTCCACGTGAGGAGAGTAAGCAGACACACGTGCATCACAGTAGACAGTTGTAAGTTCATGTCCATCCAAGCACGGTACGTGTTCTCCAAATGGGATGTCCAAAACCAGAGATCTCAACAGCTGTGGCTTTCGGCAGCCACACCTCATGTCCGTCCAGCGCACTCACCAATGTGTCACTCTATGTCTGTGTTATATGAGCTGTCAGTGAGTCTCAGAAGCTGACTGGCACCTCACTGTCCTGTGTGCGCTCAAACCTGCCTGTCCGGCCCCATGTGATCATGTCTGTGCAGCATACATATCAGCATTTTGTGCCCCCCCCCCCCCCCCCCCCCCCCCCCCCCCGGCATGCCACATGTGTTGGGGGGAGCATGACACACGTGCACACGTGCGATACATGTGCGATGTTGTTGCTTTTGCAAAGCCACACTCGTGGGGGCACTTAGACAAATTTCACATCCAGCTCGAAAGTGATTGTCTGCTGACTGTTTTTGTGCAGCGCAAATGGCCACACACTTTCTAAGTGCCAAGCGAGCGGTGTTAGATGTTCGTGTGCGTCACCTGGAATCTGGCCGACACCTGCTGCGAGAGGGATCGAATGGGCTCTCTCTGTCTTTCAGCCACTGGTGTGCGCAAACAGTTGTAGCAACAGGTGTACTAAGCATTGGAGGCAGCAGCAACACATGTACAAGGCGTTGGAGGCAGCTCCGAATTTTCACAATTAGCATGCAATTCCTCCTCTGTGCACTAGTTGACTTAAATTGTGTTATGTGTGAAGGAGCCCTTAATATCATGTTAAAAATATTTTTATGTACATACATTTAATTTGCATGTTCATGTTTTTCAATTTTTTAAAACATATTTTAGCTATTTGAATTGCAGCTTTGTGAGAATAAACATATTTCTTGTTCAAACATTTACGTAAAGAGGTTTTATGAAATTCACTGAAGATTTTCTTGCCTATTTTTCTCATCCATTCATTCATTCATTTTCTTCTGCTTATCCAGTTCCAGGTCATGGTAAGAGAAGACCAAGCAGCTCAACCCACACTTCCCTATCCTTGGCCAATCTCAGGAAGGAATTGACCAATAAGATCCAGCACTGGTCAAAGAGCTGTTATTTCCAGCTTTAAATGCAATGTACCGATGCATTCATAATTTACGGAATCCGTGTCATTGTTGCAGCCCTAAAAGGAGGAAGAATCTGTGGGAAATTGTGATCAATAGTAATGACCACAACCATTTTCCTACACCCATTAACCCATCAACCCATTACGCATTTACACACGCCACAGATTGAATATTCAAGATTCACAGGCCACGTCTGCATTTTACTTTCCATCTGCCAGGATATTTAGTCTCAGTAGGTCTGTGTGTGTCCGGTGACAGTCTACAAGGGTTCATTTTGTGTCTGTGTTTTTATTCATGGCAGTGAGCTGGGAGCAGGCAGGCCACACATCAACACACACACAAACATAAATCCACAACAAAGACCTGTGGGTCAAAACTTTTGGCCACGGCCTGAGAGGGACCTGCTGGAGATGAGGAAACCTGCCTGCTGTTTGTGTGTGTGCAGAAGCTGGATGTGAAAAACAGCTGCAGTGGTTGACAGTATGATGATAGCTGTGTTCACTGTGTTGCTACAATCTGACAGGCAGACGACAGGGACCGTGTGTGTGGACTGTGTACTTTAAGCATTCAGCTCCTGCATATTGTAAACTCAGTCACAGAGCATCAAAGTTGTGTAGCTTTGAAAGAAAATACTCTTGTTTAGAGGGTAAATCAGTTTTAACTGTCAATTATTTTCTGCAGTGGTGAGACAAAGTCACAATCAAGTCACTCTCAAGTCATGAATCAGCAAGTCCCAAGTCAAGTCTCAAGTCATAACGACCACCAATTGTTTGCAAGCTGACTTGAGAATAACATGACAGTGACTTCATCCCACCTCTGATTTTCTGCTTCATTTAAACAATGACAGATAGCAATCCATTTCCTGCAGCTACCGTGACTGTCAGATGAACTAGTCATGGCCAAAAAAAAAAAAAAAACTTAATGACTGACTTCAAACACTGCAGAATGAAACAAACAAACAAACAAAAAGCCACATTTCTTATTTGGCCTTCACACACAGGTCAAATTGCTCAGTACAGAATAGCAGTAATGAGTGTAAACCAATATAACTACAGTCTGTGCACTAACTTTGCTATAGATCATCAAGTTAGGGCCCATTGTTATTATGAGGATGCAGAGGGTATCTTTAATTATTAATGCTTTACCTCCTACAT
Source organism: Thalassophryne amazonica (assembly GCF_902500255.1). Classification (NCBI taxonomy): domain Eukaryota; kingdom Metazoa; phylum Chordata; class Actinopteri; order Batrachoidiformes; family Batrachoididae; genus Thalassophryne; species Thalassophryne amazonica. Next base: position 70,968,790 of record NC_047109.1, on the reverse strand, counting down.
GTGCATGTCAGTCACTGAGTTGTTTGTAAGATGTGCACTGTCCGGTTGTGTATGCGTGTGCGCCCTCCTGTGTGTGTGTGTGTGTGTGTGTGTGTGTGTGTGTGTGTGTGTGTGTGTGTGTGTGTGTGTGTGTGTGTGTGTGTGTGTGTGTGTGTGTGTGTGTGTGTGTGTGTGTGTGTGTGTGTGTGTTTCTATGTGAGATTTGAGCCTAGGTGAGCTGTGGGGGATGTAAGGAAAAAACAAAGAGATGAATTGCCAGGAAAAAAGAGAAGGAAGAGACTGTTTCTTTCATCTCTCCTTTTCAAGTCACTGTAGAAATAGAAGAGAGAGGACTATAAGTGAAGCTTTCTCTCGTAATGTACCACTCTCAGAAATGTTTTGATGCCTTTCAAGTGTACTATATTAGTTTTTTTTAAGCTCTTGGGGGGGGGGGGGGGGGGAGTTGGCACAGTGAATAATTACTTTAAAGTCATATTTAGGTAGACAGAATAGGAGTGTATGTTTCTTTGAAAAAAGAGGTAGTTTACTTTGAAATTATCTGTTATGTTCTAAATTTTTTTAAGTTGAGGCTGTGAGGACCCCTGCAATATTTTGCCATTTTTAAAGCCACTGACCCATTTTGGAAGTGTTTTTAATACTATGATCCTATTAATTCAACTCTATATGATGTTGTTTTACAAAACAAAAAGTATTTATAAATGATGTCAACCAGAGTGTATCTGCTTTTTGATGAAAGACTTGTTTGTTCCAACCATGCCTGGTAGTGAAGCATGGGTATTGTTGTTGGTCATGTGTGTGTATGTGTGTGTAAGTGTGAGTGAGAGAGAGAGAGAGAGAGAGAGAGAGAGAGAGAGAGCGAGAGAGAGAGAGAGAGAGAGAGAGAGAGAGAGAGAGAGAGAGAGAGACTGTCCATATGTGAACATTGAAACTCAAAGAATTTTGAGCACATTTGGACAGAATATGGTGGAACTGTCGAGGTTCATTGAAAGAAAGTGATTGAGTTTTGAGAGGAATACTGATATGAAGCCCTACATTTCTATTTGTCACATGAACTTTGACATTGAGTGTGTCAATTAGTACTCACAGTCCTAGGATGTGAACTATAGTTGTTTTGTATGAAGCCAGGCTGTTTCTGCCACTGAGCACTGAGCAGTTATTTCACTGCCACTGTAATGTCACCAGCATTTGGTGGTTCACAGGTGACTGAAGTATCAGTCACAGGACCCCTGGCACTGTAGATGTCTATCATCCCAGCAGGAGGAACCACCGTATCCAACTGCACAAAGTAACCAGAGGAATCTGTCAGGACTGAATGATCACTATGGTGGGATGAGAAGTAGGTTTGAAGGAATGAAGTGCTTTGATTCCTCAGTAAGTAGACCAAGGTCAAGGATCACTAGACCACAGATAGCAGTCATGTGATCACAGATTCCTTTAAAAAATGCCTCCTTGTCTACTCTGAGGAACAACACAGCCCACTTTCTGAGCTCCATATACACTGTGGTATATCTACAAAACCATGTACCACGGCTCCTCTAGATGATTTATAGACTGCCCTGAGATATGAAATTCCTTCTCTTCTCAACACTGATGACTTATTGGAGTCATCAGTGTTGAGATCAGAATTTATTGAAATTCTCAAGAAACTTTCAGAATTTGGTCATGGTAGAATATTCCATTCAGATAACAAATTGTGTCCATGTCTGCAAGTTCTCCTGCCAAACTCTGCACAAACTCCTGTGGTAGAGTCTGATCTTGAACTCTGACCAGATTTACTCTTGGACACTGAGCAGACAGCAGTCTGTGATACGTCAACTGAATATTCAAGGTAGGCTCAAATCTGTAGTCAGACATCTTGACATTAGAGAGAACTATAAGCAATACACATGGCGTTTAAGATCCTCAGTGATATTCCCAGTTTTACTGGAAAACCATGAGGTGCCCTTGACTGCAGTTGAGAACCTTGCATGGCAGCACAGTGATATCAGAGTAAGTGAAAGGGTAAAGGGTGTGTGTGTATGTGTGTGTGAGAGAGAGAGAGACAGACTGTCCATATGTGAACACTGTAACTCAAAGAATTTTGAGCACATTTGGACAGAATATGGTGGAACTGTCGAGGTTCATTGAAAGAAAGTGATTGAGTTTTGAGAGGAATACTAATATGAAGCCCTACATTTCTACTTGTCACATGAACTTTGACGTTGAGTGTGTTACAACAGGCAAGCAAGCACAATATTGCTGTGATCAATAGTCATGAGCAAATGCAATTGCAATAATCAATAAATTAGTAATTATTAAGCAAAGGCCACACAAATGACACAAAGGTCCCACCTTCACCTCCCCTCATCATGTCAAAGTGGGTCCAAATGGTGTACAGAGGTACATGCTCAGTATTATCCAGGAACTTGTTGGGGATCCTGCAAATTCTAAGGATGCCCCAGAGAGCAGCCTGGTCAATCACATCAAAAACTTTTGAAAATCAAACATAGGCTGCACAGAAGCAAAGTGGATATTTGCGCTTCTGTTCAATTAGTACTCACAGACCTAGGATGTGAATGATGGTTGACATGTTTTGTATAAAGCCAGTCTGTTTCTGCCACTGAGCAGTTATTTAATATAAGGTGCAGGTGTTGCACAGTGAGTGGCCATTCCTATGTCTATGTCTATATGTATATATGTGACCCTATGACTGATGGCTGGCCTGTCCATGGTGTACCCGCTTCTTGCGCAATGACCAGCTCCAGTGCCCTCACTCATCACATAACCTGAAATGGAATAAGTATGCGTAGAAATGATGACTGAATGCAAATGTTAAAATAAAAATCAATAGCATACAATATGGCTCCATGTTTCATGGTTCACTCATAGGAGCTGTTCCGTCATGATTCACTCTGATTTGTACTTAGTCATACTACATGAGAAGGAGCCCTAAGAAATGTTATACTGCCTAACTTTGACATTGATGGGTACAGCCTGGAAGTCATGGAGCACTTCACATACCTTGGGTCAACCATCTCTAACTTATACTCTCTATTGATGCAGAGATGAACAGCAGGATTGCGAAGGCAGCAGCAGTTATGGCAAGACTAAGCCACAGAGTCTGGAACGACTCCAGCCTCACTGAGAAGACAAAACTGTGCGTCTACCAGACCTGCGTGCTCAGCACACTCCTACAGCAGTGAGGCATGGACCGCCTACGCCAGACATAAGAAAAAGCTCAACAGCTACCATCTGAGGGTGCCTTAGACGAATTCTGCACATCAGATGGGAAGACAAGGTGCCCAACACGTAGGTCTTGGAACAGGCCAACATGAGCAGCATGTTCACCATTCTTGGTGAACGGCCCTTTGTTGGCTTGGCCACGTCAGGAGAATGGATCCAGGCCACATTCCTAAAGATCTACTGTACAGTGAGCTGGCAGAGGGCACTTGTTTGGCTGGTTGACCACGCTTGCACTTCAGGGATGTCTGCAAGAAGGATATGAAAATGTGCAGCATCAATGTCAACACATGGGAACAGTGTGCAGAGGACTGTGCGGCCTGGTGCCTTACTGGCAGAACAGGTGCACAGAGGGCTGAGCAGGAGAGAAACCAAGGTCTTGCTGAGTAACGAGCTAGCAGGCAGGAGTGACAGCAGCAGCCTCAACAGGCATCACAGTACACGTGCAACAAATGCAGCATAGACTGTCACTTGTGCATTGGAGTGATAGGTCATTCCTGCAGGTGTAGATACAAACAAAAGTCAAAAATTTCCTGGATATTTGTATTGTCAACTGTGTTGTTAGCATGGCCCAAGTAGTGGGTCACCCCTTTGAGTCTGCTTGAGATGGGTCTGCTTGAGATTTCTTCTTCAAATCATCAGAGGAAGTTTGTCCGTCACCTGTGTGCTTGCTCTAGGGGTTGGTAAGGTTAGACCTTACTTGTGTGAAGTGCCTTGAGGCAGCTTTGTTGTGATTTGGGACTATATAAATGAAATAAATTAATTGTATATAAAAAAAAAATCAACCAAAAAAAAAAAAAAAAGCCAAAAACCAAACAGGATGCTACTCCATCGTCTGCAATTTGATTACTTATGCAACCCATCATCTTGGCTTTTATATTTTTAATTCATTTATATCAAGTTTTAGAGATTTACTTTCAGTTTGAGTCTAAGAAAGATCATTTTAGAAATTTTTATATTAAGAAGCCTGATTTACTTTTTGTATTTGAAATGCCATAAACAAATTAAAATGTGTGAAATACCAAGGGGCTGAATACTTTTGCAAACCACTGTATGTATTCCAGATAACTGACAGCAGTTTATCTGCACTTAAAATGTATCTGAAATAACAGTGAAGTACTGCATTACTAAAAATAGTCGACAAGATATCTACATGACTTCTCTGTGCCTCTTCCATCATCCTTTGTTATTAAGGGTGACGCCTACATGGATTAACCAAACATACACAGAGAGAGAGAGAGAGAGAGAAAGAGAGAGAGAGAGGAGAGAGAGAGAGAGAGAGAGAGAGAGAGAGAGAGAGAGAGAGAGAGAGCTAATGAAACCAAAGACCATCAAAGAGAGTCTATCTACCCTGGTTTAGGAAAAACAAACTAACATAAAATATGGATTTGTCCAGAATGTAAACCAGAAGCCTCTTACTGGCTTGTGAGTTGTGCATGAGGTCTGTGTGCATGCACTAGATAGAAGCTGATAAACAGAATGTATCACTTCTATTTTGTACTCAGCACAAAGCAAGACACGCGTTTTTGTTAGTTTCCACCCAATATGCGATGTCTTCATGTCCAGCACCCACACTGTCTAAATCATGAGTGCAGTTGTGCCCGTGCAAGCGTATTGGTCTAAAATCAAGTTGTGACTAGGTGCACCACTGGCGTGTCCTCATCATCTTGTCCCAGAAAGCACTTTGAACCACAGACCAACAAAAGCCTGGTCTGAAGTCCAGCACAGTCTATCTCTTACTACTGGCACATGAAACCATAAAACTGAACTGTGATAATCAGATGAAAAACAAAACATTAATAATTCTGGTTTGTACCATATTTATAGCTGCTTTTCTTCCTCTCCATGGCTTGAGTATAGGATAAATGGAGTCAGGGAGTCTGTAAAATTTCCATAAGTAACGCCATAAAAACTTCAACAGATTCAGCCCTGAAATTTTGGGTGCTGATAGATACAGGTGAGGACAAGTTAACCTCCTACTATGGGCCATGTTGGCAACTTTTAACATGCACTATGACTGTAAATGACTACTATTTCATGCCTGCACAGTCTGTGACCAGAGTTCAGAGCTGTGTGCTTTGGAACCTGAATAGCTACGACAGTCATTCACATACCATATTTTTGCTGCAAAAAACAACAATAAAACTCTGTGTTCCATAAAATTGTTTGAATTATGCTGTTGAAATATGTTGTTATTCACTCCTCAAACCTTAACACTGCAAGGTTAATATTTTCTCATTTTTTGAACTCCAAGAAAATTTCCTTTGTCTCACTCTGGTCAATATTATTCTTAGTTCACAGAAACTGTGCATCAATCAAACTCGCAGGCTTGATGCTAATCACAGGGTCCTGGTGACCACTAAGACCACTGTTACTTGTTCACAGGGAGTCTGGACATTAAACATACTTTGAAATGAAAATGTAGTCTGCTGATAATAGAGCTTGAATATGTGTAACTCCCTGTGCTTTGGTACAACAACACATTAAAAACACACTCCAGTACTGACAGAAACAAAGCAATGTGTTACAGCGCACAACAGCATGCACAAAAGCAAATTATAGTAAAAGGCAGACAGAAGGAACTGTTCTTCTCTAACCCTGTAAAGTACTGCAGGTGAGTGATAGTTCAACCTACTCAGGAATATACATGTGAGGTCCATCACAAAGACCAGCGATGCACAGTGGTCAGGGAACACTTTTCACTCACAGCACATACAGCAGGCGTTCACAGATGCAGTATCTGACATATATGTTTACCCAGCTGCCATAGCAACTATCTGCATCCTGCCTCTTTTGCCAGCTGTTTCTTGAGGTGCGCCCCTGGTCCATTCAGACATGTTTCCTTGCCAGAAAACATCTCACCTTTGAGTGCTGCCTTTATGAACAGTAATATCACAAGCATTTTGTCATTGGCAGACGGCATTATGACTGGTTGACTTTATCTTATGCCCACAAAAAACCAATGATGATTAAAACCAACCCCTTTTGCACCCAGCACCGACCTTGGTGCTCAATTTACATGCCCACAACAAGCGATATGAACTTGTACAGGCTCCAAATCCCACCTGCAGCAGATGTTTATGTAGCCCCACTGTCAAGAAAGAGTATTTGTATTGGGGGGTATCATCATTATGCTGCAAATAAAAACCTTGTGTGTCTCCTGTACATAATTCAGAAGAGAGAGAGAGAGAGAGAGAGAGAGAGAGAGAGAGAGAGAGAGAGAGAGAGAGAGAGAGAGAGAGAGAGAGAGAACGACTATTAAATAACACTGGTAAATGGGCAGGAAACACCTCTGCTGCCCTCTGACTATTAGGCATAGAAAACAGAGAAGGGACTGAAAGCAGACCCCAGATGAATAAAAACCAAATGAGTGAGAAAGAGAGATTACAGATGTTGAGTAGAGGATGAGAGCATGGTCCAACTCAAACAGGGAAACAGTGAGTGAAAACCTGGCAACCGTAAGCCAGCAACACCAGACAGAACCCCAGATCTCCTCGCACAATACCACAAGACACCATCTACAGAAATAACACTGTCACTGTTCTTCATAGAAACACCGGGACAATGTCCGGGAAAATCAGGTCCAGACACTGTCCGTAGTTTGCCCTGTCACACATGTAGCACAAACAGGAGATTGTCCACATCAGACATTTACCCACCCACTGGAAATACTCCAATTGGCTGAGTGAAGGGTATATGCCAGGTAGAGTGTGCAGGATGCAGGACATGATGAAAAAAGTAGACTGCGGAAATTGCTCTTGGCATTCCTTCTATTTGTCTGGTGATTATGACTTTGCCCTAACCAAAAGAAAATCCTGTAATCTCATCCTCCATACACGTTAGTCTATTTCTTGGCGTCTTATGTAAATGTCTTTCATTTACAGTTGGATATTTGCATTCTTCTACTTTTGCCAGATGGTACATGGAAGACTTAAGGGCATATCTCACTACAGTCAATGCCATCTTTTAAAAATTATATAGTAGACCATAAATCACTCCTTCCAAGTCTTTAACTTATGCGAGCACTGATACAGCTGATAAAAGTAAATTTAGCAAGAGTGATGTCCGAAAATGCATGACAGATTAATATCAGTTCTATCCTAATCATTACATAACCTTGGCGACGCGACTTTTAGTGAGCTGTAGGTCACCAGTTATTATGCAAAGTTTCTCCAATCACAGCCACAAAAACCTATACTGCTTCAGCATTGTTATAGGTGTCTTGGTGGATGCCCTCAGTAGTCTCCCTTCTTACATGGTCACACAGTTTTTGGACCTGCCAACTCGGGACAGAAAAACCCATAGAGAAAGATGCTGTTTGTAATTGCAATGATTCAAGTAAATGATACTGAGGCAAGTGTACTCTGCTGGAAACCAATGGGTTGCGTTTCTTTGGGTTGGGAGGAGAGTTACTACTCTACGCAAGGAATTCAAATATCTTGGGCCTTGTTATGGTGTAGGCGATGTTGATCCAGGAGGCAAGCTACTCACTTAATAATTTAAGTTCTGAACTTCACCGATGGTTATGAAATTTGGTTAGTTGCCCAAAAGAACTAGTTCGTTCATAGAGAACTGGGATTCATCCTTAGTGAAAGGGTGTGGGCACCAACATCCGACGCAGCCAATATAAATCACATACAAAGGAGGCAGCTGAGCTGATTCAGGTATCTGACTAAGATGTGTAATCTTTCTGGAGGCTTTCCATGTCAAAATGGGAGGAGATCCCACGACAGGGCCAGAATATACTGAAGGGGGTTTCATATGTTATCTGGCCTAAGACTGATAGATGGTGGGTGTGGCTGTGGAGAGGGATATCTAGGCTCCCTTCTGACAGCCCAACTACATGGATGCCCTGTTAAAACAGCTGATCAGGAATAGTTACTACAAGCCCTTGTTTTTTACAAGTCAGTCTAGCTTGGATGTTTCAGCTTCCAGGTCCTCATGATCAGTACGGTAACATTGACAAAGTAATTGTAATACCTCTGCTTCCACCTGGCACATCTTAACAACCCTACAAATAGACCCTATACACAACTGTATAGTTGGTGGTCCCACACAAGGTAAGACATTAGTAGTGGCCTGGTCAACAGTTACTTGCTTGCAAAACATCATTTCAGACCTTTCCCTGGAGGATAGCCCTAAAAGCATATCACCTTGGAGGTCATACAATTCACATTTTTTAACCAAGCCAACAAACAAAATAATTGTGTTAGACTTAAATCTATTTGCCTGAATTAGCATTTTAATTACACTGAGACACTTTGAGAACATTTGACACATATAAAAAAGCCAGAAGCAATAAGCAAAATGTCCAGTAACATTGTGATCACCCAATATAACATATATATGTCTACTACAATTACTGTTTTATTTCAACTTTTGGCAAATATTACATTTTAAACAATGTCAGCTCTGCAGGACTACAAGCCAACAGCAGAACAGCAGATCAAGTATGTACAACAATAGATGACATGGAGTGTTATGCCATAAGGGAAAATCAAGGTAGATTACCACAGTGTGACAGACAGCAAACTGAGGCTCTGGCATGGATTTAGTGACAAGCTCATTGCAACCCTGTAAATGTCTTGGTGACGCGATATAGTTTGATGTGGAAGAGTCTCTTTGAAGAACAGAAAATCATTTCCAAGAAAAAGTCAAAGTCAGAAAAAAGAGAAGAGTACAGAGAAGAGTAGAAAAGCTGGGGGGTTTAGGAGATGACTTATTGTTCCAACCTTTCTTGGCCTTCTTAGATGGTTGATTCTTCTGGATGAACTTGGTAGACTCATATGAGATTCCTAGGTCTTCCTCATCCCCAGTTACTTCGGCAATTGGATCAACACCTCCTGAGCGATGGGGAACAAGGGTATACAACATCAATAAGCTTTTACATAAAAAAGAAACTGTACCAATCTTTCAGATTTAGTAATTCCACACACTAAGGGCCCTGTCCCACTGGGGAGAGGATTAATTGCGCATGAATTGAGTATACAAATTGCGGGCGTTGTTGTCGTCTGCAACAAAAATGGCCAAAAATGACAAATGTCCCAGTATGAATACGGCTATATTAATAATATATAGCGAATATATGATTAACAATCACAGTTATATAACGCATGTAGTGGAGGAAACTGATCCGACACATTGAGATTATCACGGCAGTATTACGGGTGTATTATGAATGCATCGCGCATGTGTTGCGTGTGCACGGCATCTGCATTGTGGTCATAAAAGAAGTGCACTCGCTCCTTTTGGCATCACTATTCACACCAACAATACAGCCTCTGGACCATTTGCTGGACTTGGACAGTTGATCACAGAGTCAATGTTTATTTTGTCATGCGAGGGTTAACTGTTCATGAGTTTGGGGAGCGGGAGGGAGAAGCCGCTGGGGGTGTGAGACGGTGTTTTTTTTTTCTTTTTTTTTTTTTGAGTGAGTTGTGGCTAAAACAGCAACTCTTTCTTTTGTTGGTGTTAAATAAAAGTCCTGGATTGCAGCAGCTATTACGTCTTTGTGGATTTACACAGCCGGACTGGCACTGACTGGCAGGTATGTCGCTTTGTAATAAAAGCGCTTTATTCGTGGCCAGTTTGTATGCATTCGCTACAACATATTTTAGTTTGTGATGTGGACATGATGGGCGCGCAATATATCTGTTTTACACACTGTCCCAGTCCACTGTCAAGCCGCAAATCCCCATCAGTTGCGGATATCAGCGGTTAACGGCAGATATACAGCGCATAGAGTGAGTATGTATTGTGTATGAATTGAGTATATATGGAGTATGTAAGGCGGATGTCATCCGCATTCAGATTTTGAACAGCTCAAAAATCCTGGCTGCGGACATGCGTGCCTCTGCGGATGATCACGGGCGTGTTAAGATGACGGCCGACTCATACAGGCATGTTACACGGATATTGCAGATGTTTGGCGAATATGGGTCAATTTTGTGCGCAATCCATACGCAAATCCTTCTAAACGCCAGTGTGACAGGGCCCTAACATTCATACTGCTCTCAAGATAACTAAAAGCTAATGCTGCTTGTCAATAAAAAGAATGACAAAGGTGACACTCCTAAGTAATCATTTAAGCACAAAAAGACTCATGAAGGTTAGTTTGAAACAGTACAGCAGACAATGTTTCAAAACAACTGTTTCAAACACATACAAAAAAAGCAGGAGGAAAGTTTAAATGGATGGCTATCGAATATTTTGCTCAAACAGCACTGACAAAATACTACTTGCAAGGCCTTAGTATTTTTTACAACAAACTTTGTTATAGTTTAATTTATTACAATTATTCGAACAATGTGTAGTCATGATAATTTTATATTTTTGAGACTTTTCCATAAAATCCAACAAAGCAGAAAATCTGGTGTGACAGAATTTGATATCAATATATTGACTCCACTGAACATTGCTTGATCCAAGGATTCCAAAAGTACCTGGGATTTGGAAACTGGGTAACACAGTTTAAAAGCTGAATGCATAAACACAACTCCAAATCTGACTTGATAGTGGCGCTGAAGCACTGACATGAACCTTTGGGGAGGTGATGGTCTAGTGGTTAAGTGTTGGGCTTGAGAACAGGGATTCCTTGGTTCAAATCCCCGCATGACCAGAAAAATCACTAAGGGCCCTTGGGCAAGGTCCTTAATCCCCTTATTGCTCCCGGTGTGTAGTGGGCGCTTTGTATGGCAGCACCCTGACATTGGGGTGAATGTGAGGCATTATTGTAAAGCGCTTTGAGCGTCTGATGCAGATGGAAAAGCGCTATATGAATGTAGTCCATTTACCATTAACTTCATTAAGAATTACCTGACTATCCCAACTAACTGCATCAAATTTCAAAACTTCTACATTTATGTGTACAACACTGTACAATATACACTGGTACAATTTGGAAATGAAATGTGACTGACAGATGGATGAGTGACCACACTGATGGATGGAGTGCAATTCTATTTACCCTCTCCTGGTATATCGTCCAATGTGATTTAAATGACAGTGCTAGTTAGAGAAAAAAAATGCAACTGTATATTTTCTTAAAATCTGTCAGAAATAGGCAATTTGCCACAAGATGTCTGTCAGAGATTTGGTTAAAGACAAGTGATTTGTTTTTATTGAAGAATGAACTGATTCAATGCCATTCAAAGTGGTGCAATACGACATATTCAAAACAATATTTTGTTTAATGCAGACATTTTGCACATATATTAGAATTAGCCAAAAGTGGCATTGCTTGCTTTCAAATAAATTCATGAAAATCAGATACCTTGTTCTGATTTTAAGAAGAAAGGGGGCCTTTGTTATCACTGAATATACATGTATACAGCCAATGAAATTTGTCTTTTGCATTTAAACCATCTTAATTGCAATTATACACAGCCCAACCACAAGGACCAATGTGCAGACATAGTGTGGTGCCCAGAGACCAACCCTTGCTCTGAAAAACACTACCTTGGTCAGGACAGAAAAGGTAGATTTCTTAATGTGCTGTTTTGATGGTGGGAGGAAACTGACGTGTCCAAAGGAAACCCATGCAGACACAAGGAGACCATGCAAACTCCACACCAAAGGAACTATGCATGGGTGGAACTGACCCATGGACCTTATTGTGATAAGGCAAGATTGCTTACCACTAAGACACTGTGCTGCAGAACATGCTGCACAGAAGAAGCGCAGAAGAAGGAACCACATGTTGTTATCATAGCATAAGCAGTATAGCATAATTTTCCCGTTCTGAACCAGTATGATAATACGAGGGCTGTCAATAAAGTATAGGTCCTTTTCATTTTTTTCAAAAACTATATGGATTTCATTCATATGTTTTTACGTCAGACATGCTTGAACCCTCGTGCGCATGCGTGAGTTTTTCCACGCCTGTCGGTGACGTCATTCGCCTGTGAGCACTCCTTGTGGGAGGAGTCGTCCAGCCCCTCGTCGGAATTCCTTTGTCTGAGAAGTTGCTGAGAGACTGGCGCTTTGTTGATCAAAATTTTTTCTAAACCTGTGAGACACATCGAAGTGGACATGGTTTGAAAAATTAAGCTGGTTTTCAGTGAAAATTTTAACAGCTGATGAGAGATTTTGAGGTGATTCTGTCGCTTTAAGGACTTTCCCGGTGCGAGACGTCGCGCAGCGCTCTCAGGCGGCGTCATCAGCCTGTTTCAAGCTTAAAACCTCCACATTTCAGGCTCTGTTGATCCAGGACGTCGTGAGAGAACAGAGAAGTTCAGAAGAAGTCGGTTTCAGCATTTTATCCGGATATTCCACTGTTAAAGGAGATTTTTTTTAATGAAAGACGTGCGGGCGGATTGCTAGCATCGGCTCGCAGCCGCCGCGACGCTCCGTCACAGGAAAACACCTCTGCTGGAAGCCTTAAGGACAAGTTGGAACATCTCCAGCTGATAAACATTTCTCATATACTCACTCCACTGAAAGCCATCAAAAGCCACTGGATTTTAAACAAATGGTTATCAACACGGAGGTGTTTTTCCTGTGCCGCCGCGCCGCGTCGGCTGCGTCCCGACGCTCGGACCCGTCCGCACGTCTTTCATTAAAAAAATCTCCTTTAACAGTGGAATATCCGATAAAATGCTGAAACAGACTTCTTCTGAACGTCTCTGTTCTCTCACGACGTCCTGGATCAATAGAGCCTGAAATGTGGAGGTTTTAAGCTTGAAACAGGCTGATGACGCCGCCTGAAAGCGCTGCGCGACGTCTCGCACCGTGAAAAAGTCCTTAAAGCGACAGAATCACCTCAAAATCTCTCATCAGCTGTTAAAATTTTCCACTGAAAACCAGCTTAAATTTTTCGAACCATGTCCACTTCGATGTGTCTCACAGGTTTAGAAAAAATTTTGATCAAACAAAGCGCCAGTCTCTCAGCAACTTCTCAGACAAAGGAATTCCGACGAGGGGCTGGACGACTCCTCCCACAAGGAGTGCTCCAGGCGAATGACGTCACCGACAGGCGTGGAAAAACTCACGCATGCGCACGAGGGGTTCAAGCATGTCTGACGTTAAAACATATGAATGAAATCCATATAGTTTTTGAAAAAAAATAAAAAGGACCTATACTTTACGGACAGCCCTCGTATTAACAAAGTCTGAACCCAATGTCAAGTTCAAACAGGTACATTTAAACAAGGATACCACCTACCACACAAAGTCTAAGAAAGCGTTGCTCTGATCTCTAAGGTTTTTCAAGAGTTTGTCAACATGGAAGCTGCAGTGAAATAAGATCAATTCAAACTATTATGATAACAAAATTTATCATATTACATTCAATGGTTCAGAAGTTCTTGTGTTGATGAAGTCCTATCTATACTTTAAAGCTAATTTTCGATTAATCTTGGGTAAACATCTCTACTTATTTCTATTGCACAGTGTGAAATTACGTCTTTAGCTCAAAGTTGTACGGAGTCTGCACCACATTTTAAATGAATTCAGTAGAGTGTAAACTTAATGTGACGACAAACACTAACAAAATTCAAGCAGGATCTTCCAAGTAAAGGTTACAAAACATTAAGGACAGTTGCAGAATATGCAATAAAGCATGGGATAAAAAGCTGCTGAACATGTGGTCTCCAAATGTGTGTGTGTGTGTGTTGTGAGTCAGTGAGTGAGAGAGAGAGAAAGAGAAGAGAGAGAGAAAATCTCTGCTAGAATCCCATGGATCAGTCAGGATTTAGGGAGCTCCCGAAACCGATGAATTGGATGCCTTGTCTCTCCTCTGTCCCACCTCTCTGTCTGTTCTTCATCCCCTTTCCTCATTCCTCTCCTCCCTTTTCTCTTATCCTATTGTTCCTTATTTATCCTCGCTCATTTTCTTCTCCCCTTGTCTACTCATTCTCCCCCTTAGTGCCGTGCTAACCTCCTTGCCCTCCTCTAACTCCTCTCTCTCATTTCCTCTCCTCCCAAAGGATTGGTGTCCTGTTTCATGGTACTTTCCAGTTAACATCCGTGTATGTGCTCGTGACACAGCGTGCATGTCTGCCACCATGTCTCACTGAAGGTGTCTGAGAATGTGGTGTGTCTGTCTCCCACACTATGTCGACATATGTGTCTGTGTAGATTAACCCTAAGACCTCTCTAATATTTATGCTCACCTTTTCTAAAGCCAATCTTGTTCTCTTTGGTGAAAGCACAGCCTGTGGCTTCACACACTCACACATACACACACACACACACAGTTGTTTGAAATGGGATATGCCTCGTTCGTAATTGGGCAGGGTGTTTTTCTAAGGCAAGTCAGGGTTTTTTTAATGCTGTCTTACAATTTCACGGGGAAAGTGTGCGCCTGTGTGTATGCGATTTAAACCTCGTGTTACATCAACATCGGGAAAGGAAATAGCCCACCCTCTGGAGGAACTTACCATGAAACAAAATCACTTCTCTTTTTCTTTCTCTCTCTCTCACACATGCACGCACCACACCCGCACACACTCAGTCTCACCACTACATTTTAAACATTCTTTTCCTATCTCTATAGAAAGAGCAGACTTTCAGTTACTGGTCAGAATCCTGCCATATATCTGTCTGTTCTCTCTGTCGTGGTCAGTCTAAAGTCTTTGTTCAGACTGCCATGTGAAATTGGAATAAAAGCATATCTGATCAAATCTAATCTCACTGATGACCGTCCACATTATAAATAGCAAAGTGGCGAGATCCCATCTCTGTCTGTACTGCAGTCCTCACCTGCCATCTAAGTCAAATCGGCTGCTATACGTAACAAAAGTTACACAGGTCACATGACGTTGTCCAATGTCTGAACACTACAACTACAGCGCTCGGGACTACCGGGATAGGATTATAATCAGAGCTGGTGAGTTTATATGTACGAGGTCTGTTAGAAAACTATCCGACTTTTTATTTTTTGCAAAAAACCATAGGATTTGAATCACATGTGATTGCATCAGCCAAGCTTGAACCTTCGTGTTCATGCGTGAGTTTTCACGCCTGTCAGTTGCGTCATCGCCTGTGAGCAGGCTTTGGTGAGCAGTGGTCCACCCCTCTCGTCGGATTTTTATTGCGAATAAAATGTCTGAACGATTGGGAGCTTTGCTGCATCAAATTTTTCCAGAAACTGGTGAGAGACCTCCAGGTGGACACCATTCGGAAAATTCAGATGGCTTTCAGGGATGATTTTATGGGGATTACACAGATTAAGGAGTGCTCCAGCCGGTTTAAAGACCACCCACAGCGTCTGAGAGCGCGGCGCACTCCGAGCGCCGATCGACAGGCTGAAACCCCGCTGTGAAACAACCAGATCATTTCCAAAGTGAAGGCTTTGTTGATCCGGGACATCGTCTGACTTCCACAGAAATGGCAGAAGACGTGGACATCAGCACTTTTTCGGCACATTCCACTGTTACAGGAGTTTTTGTCATGGAAAGAGAAGCGGAGGGAAGTGCCACGGAGCCGCTCATGGCGTGGGACAAAACCACCTCTGTGTTGGTCTCACAGGACAGCTTTCAGATGACTTTCAGACGGCTTTCGGTGGCTTTTCAGTCATGTGACTATCCGAGAAATTGTGGATGAGCTGGACATGCCAGAACATGTCCTGTGAGGCTTCATCACGGCGTTTGCTTTGCGCTATGCGGCTCCGTCCCGACGCGCGAATTTCTCCGCTCCTCTTTCCATGACAAAAACTCCTGTAACAGTGGAATGTGCCATTCATTTCCAAACTGAACGCTGTGTTGAGCCGGGACATCGTCTGACTACCACAGAAATTGCAGAAGACGTGGATATCAGCACTTTTTCGGCACACTGAGACAGACGTGCGGAGAAATTCGTGTGTCGGGACAGAGCTGCATGGTGCAAAGCAACGCCGTGATGAAGCCTCTGAATTTTCCGAATGGTGTCCACCTGGAGGTCTCTCACAGTTTCTGGAAAAATTTGATGCAGCAAAGCTCCAAATCGTTCAGACATTTTATTCACAACAAAAATCCGACGAGAGGGGTGGACCACTCCCCACACAAAGCCTGCTCACAGGCGAATGACGCAACCGACAGGCGTGAAAAAACTCACGCATGCACACGAAGGTTCAAGCTTGGCTGATGCAATCACACGTGATTCAAATCCATATGGTCTTTGCAAAAAAATAAAAAGGTCGGATAGTTTTCTAACAGACCTCGTATTTATATAATTAATTTTTTAAGTTAGTATATTAGAAAACAACACAACAACACATCGTGGAGGGGGAAGACATGCTGCAAGCGCACACACACACACACACACACACACACACACACACACACACACACACACACACACACAAGTCCAAACAGAATGTGCACTTTAAAAGTCACATCGAAAAGGTTCACACAAAATGCAGCGTTTCATGAAAGGCTTTAACAAAGACAAATGATGTGGAGAGAGCATCACCTGACATAAACATGTGAACTCTGGGGTTGATAGATTTTCTATTAGTGGTATGTACCACTTCCCTCAGTGGTGATACAAAACTGCAGAGGTGAACAGAGATGCAACCTTGTCTGAATCTTTGCCAAGTCACTGGCAATGTGCAGCAAGCAAACAAGAGCCATTTAATCATAGTGACAACTGTTAACACAAGAAAAACAGGTGCACAATTTGTTGTGTTGTGCTCATATTAGACTAACAACTCACAAAACACTGCATAACAAGGAATTGCAGGAACAGACTTAATCTAAATGTAAAAAAACAAGGATTCTGAAACATATACCAACCACTCTGAAGAACTGCTAAAGCAATGGAAAGCCACCCTGGAAGCAAAACTTAACACAGCATGGTGATGACACCCCCTGAAAATTTCTCCAAAAGACTTGGTGAATAATGAGCCAAATGGAACCATATCAACCACCTACAAACCAGAAGTGCACAAAGTAGGCATGGCAAAATGTGCACACACTACAAAGACAACCATCTGCCACTCTGGCATTGGTCCCAAAGACGGTTCTTACTGTCATTTCTACAACACAGCCCTTCATTCAACAGAAGACAACAACCAAGCTCAAAGGTGCACAAAGAAATGGACAGAAATAATATACTACACAAAAGCTGTTATCTGTGAAGCTCCATAAGGGAGACACAGATGGGCATGAGTCCATCAGTTTGTTTAGAATTTTTTAGGACAGCAAAGTGAAAAAACTTTGCTACTGGTCAGAATGAGAGCCATTCAAAGACCAGTATGGCAGAACGTGGCAGTACTTTGGCACAGGTTATAGAGGGTTGTCACAGGTTGTAGAGTGATTTGTGCGGTTCTACTTCAGCACCAGAGACACTGAACAGAATTTTACAGTTTTAGGAACCTTTGTTCAACAGCTGAAAATTTTTACTATTTCTGGAAGGTTCAAGAGACTTTGAATGAAGTTTCAAGATAGTTAAGCGTATAATTTCAGGCTGTGTACTGACAAGTGGAGACATTTTAAGAGATTTGGAACAGTGTTGAAATAGCTTGTTTATAGGTGGATACAGTTTGGAGCGGTTTATTACATTTTGCAGCATTCTGGAAGAAACTGGATATAAAAACAGGGAAAGTTTTAGTTGGTCTACGACAATGTGATTACTGCATGAGGAGAAAGCCCATGATAGTTTGGGATACTGTGGGACAATACAGGTCCATTTGGGTGACTCTGTGAAGGTTGGGGTTGCTTCGGGAATGTTTTGGAACAGTTTTGGACAGCTTGGCTGTGGGGGTAAAGCTGTTTCCAATAGACAGTGCTGTCTTGGTCTGTAGTGTGGAGACACCATCACATTCCTGCTTTATTCTGGGCTGTGGTTTGAAGATGGGGTCACACAGTGCTGCTGTGGTTACCAGCAATTTGGCTGTGGGCTTTACGCTATTTCAATACCTCCTCACACACACACACACACACACACAGCCCACAAATTTACACATACAGTCTGGCATGCTTTTGAAGGTACACATCAAATACAAGGAAATGCAGTTCATTTAAAACTGGTGTATGTGTGTGTGTGAAATACCAAACACACACTTTCTAAGATCATTATATCCATTTTCTTCCAGTTCAAGGAAATTAATAAAATGACCACCCATTTTTAAAAATGGCTCGCAGCACTCAAAAGTGCCGCAGTTTTGACAAACCTTCAAGAAACTGAAACATTTAACCCCTTCAAACAATGCCCCCCCCCCACACACACACCAAAAATGACACTCATCTGATTTATATATAGCATCCCAGAGCAGAACGCTTCAATTAGAAAAACCCACAAAGACAGAACAAAGACAGCAGGACAGGATTACACGCAAGACATGACCTCCACTATACATACTGTATTCTGAACTTACACATGCAAACATAATGTCTGCATGCACACACACACATACACACAAAACCCATCTTCTCCCCTCTCTTTAAGTCTAAATAGAAGCAGGCCCCAAACCACAGCTACCAGTGGAACACTGTGAAAATAACTGAAACACACATATACAGAGGCTGAGGGGTGTGCGAGTAACAGGATGTGCATATGTACAGAGTCTATGACTGCTCGCTTCTGTTGGACTTGTGGACATAAGCAAACTGTTTAGACCTCACAGTAAAGACAGCAGAAAGTAAAGCAAGTTAGCAGCAGATGAATAGCAGACAACTGCAGACAAAGAAGAATACAATAATAAATCCAGACAAAAACTGAAAAAGAAGAAAAATTAAATACAGCCTGACAACACAGCCTAACCACAGTGATGTGGTTGAGATAGAATAGATCTGAAATATTGGACGGATGTTGAAACCAAGTCTGGTGTGGTGGCTTCCATTTTTAATGCAGATGACAGGAGGGTGTACTTCAGTTTTTGAGGTATTGCTTTCTCACAACGTGTAATGCATGTGATAAAAGTCATTATAACATAATAAAGGTAGTAATCACTGATGTAATTTTTTTTTTTTTTTGAGTAATTGTATGTTGTGCCTTCGGTGTGAAGTAGACAGTGACCTGCACAACTTGCAGTTATTTATGCTGTACCTACACCAAATCCCTGCAAGGTTTTTGTTACATTTTAAGGATGGCCATAAAAAAAGCATATATCAGGTGTAGTCAAAGAGACTTTGGCTTATCATCAATCCTCAACCCTGAGGAACAATGCAGAGTCCCTTGTAAGAGGAAAGGGGTCATAAATACCTGTAAGGACCTTGGTAGAGGAATTATACTTTTGCTGAACAGGCGACATGCAAGTTGTAGACTTTGATAGGTTCTACGACTGTGTGCCCTTGGGGTGTCCAGTGGGTGACTATTGCACAAATACTGTATTGAATATTAGGACCCTTACTCCATGCCAATGATTCCCAACCCTGGCGCTCAGGGTCCCTTAACCTGCACATTTTTCATTTCTCTTTGCTCAGAGTCTGTCACAGACAGTGAATGAGAGTCTATGACTGAAAAGTGTTCACAACACTTAGAACATTGTGCACCATATGGGTTTGTTCTGAGTTGGAGCTAATGAACACCACAATTAACACAGGGCCTTTGAAGACTAGAACCATAAGTGCTCTAAGGAACCAGAAGTGGCACAAACCAGAGGGACACAAATGCAAGCTCACAAGACTGATAAAGTTCAAATGGTTTAATAACAGGCAGGGGTTCGGTACAACGGGTGGTCCAGCAGCGAGGCAAAGGTACAGATAGGCGAGAGGCTGAGACGTGATACAATAAACAGGCACATGCCAAAAACACGGTGTAAGGACTATCAGAGGCAAGGCAAAATCAAGGTCAAAAAATGAGGCAGAGTCAAAATACATGCAGGCAAAAACAGAGCAAGGAACAGGGCTGGAAAATGTACAAAGACAACAACCTGGCAGTGAGCTGTGAGACTGTGAGGGCTTAAATAACTGGTGGTGTAATCAGTGAAACAAGATGCAGGTGTCAGTGAAAATGCTAGAAGGGAAAGCGATTAGTGAACAAAGATATGCATGGGCAAGATAGTGAAGGCAGGAAAACACAGAGTGGAGTGATGAAAGAGACAAAGACACGAGCAGGTGCAAGAGCGGAGGTGGATGAAAACACAGATGCAGGGGCAATCAAGAAGATGAAGCAATAACCAAAACATGGACCGAATACAACTATACCCAGGACTAGGACAAGGCATGAGCATGAAAAGCTGAAAACAAAACCCGAATTATAACATACTGAAATCACAAATGATAAAAAAACACAAATGGCTGAACAAAACTAGAACAGAACTGAACATGGTAAAAGTATGGAAAGTAACAAAGAAAGTGGCAAAGCAACATCAAACAGAGAATAAACGCAACCGGTGACTATAGAATAGTGCAGTACAGAAAACAAGATAATTGTTAACCAGAAAGAGCAAAAAATAGATAATCACAAAAACCTGTGACTAAAGCCTAATACAATAAATGTGATAAACAGAACAAAACTAAGACTAAAGCAACTCAAGGGACAAGAGTGAAAGCAAACAATAAAGCAAAACTAAATATGTGGCAAGGTACCATAGAAAAAATGAAACAAAACCAATCATAATATGAACATGATAACAAGACATGACACCGAGGCTCAGAACATGAAAAAAGGTCCAGAATCATCAGAATCAAAAGGGCCAGACCATGACAAGAAGTGCCGCGACTGCCAGGCCAGTCAGAGATCTCTCCAGTGGTCAGCTTTGGTGTGTGCTGTTCTCTGGCTGTTTGGTGATGATCGGTGCTATTTGGATGCAGGGGTGATAATTTGGCTGGTATGTCTAGCTAAGTCATTCCCCCTCCCCTGAGGGGTGAGGTGGTGGTGTTTCCATCATTTGGCACCTCTCTTGGGTCCTCGTCTGTAGTGCTGGGTTGCAGGATTTGGGCCCCTGGTGCTTGGGGTTCAAACCGTTGTCTGTGTCCTCTGGAGGACTCTAGTGGCTTGCTTGTTGTTGGGGTTTTGGGTGGGGATTGAGGCTTCTCATATGCTGCTGAGTAACTGTAAGGCTTTAGGGTGGTTAGTCCTATGAGTGTTGATGGCTGGGAGTGCAATTAGGCCCCCCCCCCCCCCCCCCCAGTCCCTTTCCCAGCTGTCCTGATTCAGATGGAAATGCACTACATCTGTTTCCTGATATGGACTTGGGGATCTCCTCCCAGATCTGGACCAGGCCATCACTTATCTCCTGGACAGTCTGAGGTGCAAACTGGTGATGTCGGATGGACCGAAACATAATGTCTCACAGGTGTTCTATTGGATTTAGGTCAGGTGAGCATGGGGGCCAGTCAATGGTATTAATTCCTTCATCCTCCAAGAACTGCCTGCATACATTTGCCACATGAGGCCAGGCATTGTTGTGTACCAGGAGGATCCCAGGACCCAGACCATCACTGACCCACCACCAACCTGATCATGTTGAATGTTGCAGGCAGCATAACATGCACCATGGCATCTCCAGGCCCATTCACATCTGTCACATGTATCAGGTTGAACCTGTTCTAATCTGTAAAAAGCACAGGCTGCCAGTGGTGATCTGCGAATTCTAGTATTCTATGGCAAATGTCAATTTGACTCCAAGGTGCCAGCCAGTGAGCACAGGGTCCACTACAGGAAGTTGGGCCCTCAGGCCACCTTCATGAAATCTGTTTCTGATGGTTTGGTTAGAGACATTCATACCAGTGGCCTGCTGAAGATTATTTTGTAGAGCTCTGGCAGTGCTCATCCTGTTCCTTCTTGCACAACAGAGCAGATACCGGCCCTGCTGATGAGTCAAGGACCTTCTACGGCCCCTGTCCAGCTCTCCTAGATCAACTGCCGGTCTCCTGGAATCTCATACATGCTCTTGAGACTGTGCTGGGAGAAACAGCAAACCATCCTGGAGGAGTTGTGCCATCCTGGAGGGGTTGGACTACCTGTGCACCACTGTAGGGTCCAGGTACTGCAACATGCTACCAGTAGTGACACTGATACCAGCCAAATGAGAATGATAACACAAAACCTTTTTTTCACTCATGGTTAGTGGTTGTATGACGCAATTTATTGTCAAAAAAACTGTTTACTCTTTTTAAATGATAATGACAACAGAAAAGACCCTGATCAAACGTTTACATACCCCGGTGATTTGGGCCTGATAACATGCACACAAGTAACACAAACAGGTTTGAATGGCTACAAAAGGTAACCAGCCTCACCTGTAATATGTTTGCTTGTAATCAGTGTGTGTATACAACCCCTGGCAAAAATTATGGAATCACCGGCCTCGGAGGATGTTCATTCAGTTGTTTAAGCAGATCACAGACATGACACAAAACTAAAGTCATTTCAAATGGCAACTTTCTGGCTTTAAGAAACACTATAAAAAAATCAGGAAAAATAATTGTGGCAGTCAGTAACGGTTACTTTTTTAGACCAAGCAGAGGGAAAAAAATATGGACTCACTCAATTCTGAGGAATAAATTATGGAATCACCCTGTAATTTTCATCCCCAAAACTACACCTTCTTCAAATCAGATCTGCTCGTTAGTCTGCATCTAAAAAGGAGTGATCACACCTTGGAGAGCTGTTGCACCAAGTGGACTGACATGAATCATGGCTCCAACACGAGAGATGTCAATTGAAACAAAGGAGAGGATTATCAAACTCTTAAAGGCAAACATACTGGTAGACCAAGGAAGACATCAAAGCGTCAAGACAGAAAACTTAAAGCAATATGTCTCAAAAATCGAAAATGCACAACAAAACAAATGAGGAACGAATGGGAGGAAACTGGCGTCAACGTCTGTGACCAAACTGTAAGAAACCGCCTAAAGGAAATGGGATTTACATACAGAAAAGCTAACGAAAGCCATCATTAACACCTAAACAGAAAAAAACAAGGGTTACAATGGGCTAAGGAAAAGCAATCGTGGACATGACTGGATGAAAGTCATATTCAGTGATGAATCTCGAATCTGCATCGGGCAAGGTGATGATGCTGGAACTTTTGTTTGGTGCCGTTCCAATGAGATTTATAAAGATGACTGCCTGAAGAGAACATGTAAATTTCCACAGTCATCGATGATATGGGGCTGCTTGTCAGGTAAAGGCACTGGGGAGATGGCTGTCATTACATCATCAATAAATGCACAAGTTTACGTTGATATTTGGACATTTTTCTTATCCCATCAATTGAAAGGATGTTTGGGGATGATGAAATCATTTTTCAAGATGATAATGCATCTTGCCATAGAGCAAAAACTGTGAAAACATTCCTTGCAAAAAGACACATAGGGTCAAGGTCATGGCCTGCAAATAGTCCGGATCTTAATCCAATTGAAAATCTTTGGTGGAAGT
Organism: Thalassophryne amazonica; assembly: GCF_902500255.1. Classification (NCBI taxonomy): domain Eukaryota; kingdom Metazoa; phylum Chordata; class Actinopteri; order Batrachoidiformes; family Batrachoididae; genus Thalassophryne; species Thalassophryne amazonica. The sequence goes on along the minus strand of NC_047109.1, from coordinate 70,945,324 downwards.
TGAAGAAAATGGTCCATGACAAGGCTCCAACCTGCAAAGCTGATCTGGCAACAGCAATCACAGAAAGTTGGAGCCAGATTGATGAAGAGTACTGTTTGTCACTCATTAAGTCCATGCCTCAGAGACTGCAAGCTGTTATAAAAGCCAGAGGTGGTGCATCAAAATACTAGTGATGTGTTGGAGCGTACTTTTGTTTTTCATGATTCCATAATTTTTTCCTCAAAATTGACTGATTCCATATTTTTTCCCTCTGCTTGGTCTAAAAAAGTAACCATTAGTGACTGCCCACAATTTTTTTTCCTGATTTCTTATAGTGTTTCTTAAAGCCAGAAAGTTGCCATTTGAAATGGCTTTAGTTTTGTGTCATGTCTGTGATCTGCTTTTTTCTACAAAATTAAACAACTGAATGAACATCCTCGAGGCCGGTGATTCCATAATTTTTGCCAGGGTTGTATGAGGTCAATGAGATTCTGGGTTACTGACAGACCATTGCATCTTTCATCCAGTGCTGTACCGACGTTTCTTGTTTCTGAGTCACAGGAAAAGCAAAAGAATTGTGAAAAAATCATATGGAAAATGTAACTGAACTGTATAAAACAGGAAATATATCCAAGGGACTGAGAATGCTAATCAGCAGTTTTCAAACTCTAATTAAGAAGTGGAAAATGAGGGATTCTGTTGGAACCACTTCCTGGCAACAACTGCCAGGAAAATTGTTCAAGATGCAAAGAAAAACCCACAAATAACTTCAGCTGAAATACAGGACCTCGCTGAAAAAAAGTGGTGTGGCTGTTTCAAGATGCACAATATGAAGAAAAATGAGCTGCATGTTGAGTCTCCAGAAGAAAGCCATTACTATGCAAATGCCACAAAGTATCCTGCTTATAATATGCCAAACAGCACAGAAAACAGTCTTTCAAGTAATGAGACTAAAATTGAACCTTGTTGGATTCAACAAGGCCTATCATGAAGGTACACAGCAAGGAGGTGGATCACTGATGTTTTGGGGATGCGTGAGCTACAAAGGCACAGGAAACTTGATAAAATTGATGGCAGGATCAATGCAGCATCTTATCAGAAAAGACTGGAGGAAAATTTGCACTCATCAGCCCAGAAGCTGCGCATGGGACATACTTGGACATTCCAACATGACAATGATCTAAAACACAAGGTGATTTGTCATTGGCTACAGCAGAATAAGTGAAGGTTTTGGAGTGGGGCATCTCAGTTCCTGACCTCAATATCCTTGAGCCTCTCTGTGATCTCAAGAATGTAGTTCATGCAAGACAGGCCAGGAAATTACAGGAACTGAAGGCTTTTTGCCAAGAAGAATGGGCAGCTTTACCATCAGAGAAAGTAAAGAGCCTCATCCACAACTACCACAAAAGACTCCAAGCTTCCATTAATGTCAAAGGGGGCAATACACGGTATTAAAAACTGGGGTATGTAAACTTTTGATCATGGCCATTTGGGTAGTTTCTACTGTGATTATGATTTAAAAAGAGTAAACACATTTGTTGACAAAATGGCTTCAAACTCTCTCTATTCTGGGCAACAACACATGGCTGATGCCATTCTTTCAAAGTAAGTGATAAATAACATCAGTGTGTGTTGGTTGGGGCTGTGTGGTGTAAGCTTTTAAATTTATGACAATGAAATCCCATTAACACACTCAGACACATGCACAGCTAATCAACAAAAACAAGGGTTTGTTGTGTGGCATCTGAGTTTGGGTGTGGTCTGTGGTCCTGGAAAGAAACCTTCACCGTCAGTGTTGTTCAAGACATAAACAAGTGTGTACATTTACAGGCTGCTGAAAAAGCAACTTCTCATGCAGCCAACAAGCGACTGCCGGGCTGTATGTGTAAGTGAGAGGGAATGTGTGTGAAATTTGGCAACACAGGAAAGTCGGAGACCGCATGTCAACAAGAAACATAAACACGCTCACACGTACAACGCATGCACGCAAAATAATTTATTCACTTGTGTACTGAATTACTGTGATCACCATAATCACTTTTAAACAGGTCATCAAAGTTTTATAGACCTTCAAACACATTGTGTGTGTGTGTGTGTGTGTGTGTGTGTGTGTGTGTGTGTGTGTGTGTGTGTGTGTGTGTGTGTACAGGCTACTGGAAGCAAACCTGACATCATCTGGCATCGCATTCAGAGAGTGAATAGTGCATAAAAATGGGAGTTGTGGAGAGGAGGGTTTGGATAAAAAGAATTGGAGGAAAAGGGAAGAAAGAGGTGATGAAATGGGTACTACAGCAAAGGTGCACTGAAATGGTAAAGAAGTGCATTTAAGCAAACAGTAGTTTGTTGTATCAATCAACCAATTAGTTTGTTGCCATAAATAATCTTTTGTGACACATGGAAATTGTGTTAATATTATTATAAGAAAAATTCATAACATTTTTAAATGCAATATTTGTTTGGTATTCCAGTGTTAGGAAAACTCACATAAACGTTCATTCATTCACTTTCTAAATCCACTTACTGCATTTAAGGGTCACAGTAGGGCTAGAGCCTATCCCAACAATCCGTGGGTGAGTGGTGGGGTACACCCACGACAGGATGCCAGTCTATTACAGAGCCAGATAGAGACAGGCAAACAGTCCTACTCGCACGCACAACTACAGCCAATTTAGTGTTTCCAATTCCGCCAACAGCATGTCTTTGGAAGAGGAAGGAAGCCAGAGCACCCAGAGGGAACCCACACAAACACGGGAAGAACGTGGAAACGCCACAAAAATGACCAGGTGGGAAGCGATACCACAACTTTCTTGCTGTGAGGCAACAGTGCTAACCACTAAGGCACCATGACACAATCACATACGGTGCACCTGGAAAATATTCACAGCCCATCACTTTTTCACATTGTGTTATGTTACAGTTTGATTACAAAATGGAGTAAATTAATACTTTCCCCAAATTCTAACTCACAACACCTCATAATGACAATGCGAAAAAAGCATTAATGAGATTTTTGCTAATTTATTAAAAATGAACAAAACAAAGAAATCACATGTACCATGAAGGTCAAAATTGAGCTCAGGTGCATCCTATTTCCACTGATTATTCTTGATATGTTTTTACACCTTAATTGGAAGCCACCTGGGGTAAATTCAGTTGATTGGGCATTAATTGGAAAGACTTTTTTTTGCAAATTTATTAAAAATTATAAAGTAAACCTAACAAATCACATGTATCTAAGTATTCACACCCTTTGCTCAATCCAGCCTCAGTCTTCTTGAATATGATACCACAAGCCTGGCGCACCTTCCTTTTGGCGGTTTTTCCATTCCTCTTTGCAGCACCTCTCAAGCTCCATCAGGTTGGATGTGGAGCATTGGTGCAAAGTAAGATTCAGATCTCTCCAGAGATATGTTCAATCGGATTCAGGTCTGGGCTCTGGCTGGGCCACTCAAGGACATTCACAGAGTTGTCCTGAAGCTACTCCTTTGATATCTTGGCTGTGTGCTTAGGGTCACTGTCCTGCTGAAAGATGAACCGTCACCCCACTCTGAGGTCAAAAGCACTCTGGAGCAGGTATACAGTATGTCTCTGTACAGTATCTTTCCCTCAATCCTGACTCGTCTCCCAGTTCCACCACTGAAAACATCCTCACAGCATGATGCTGCCATAACCGTGCTTCACTTTATGGATGGTGCCTGGTTTCATCCAAATATGATGCCTGGCATTCAGACCAAAGAGTTCAATCTTTGTCTCATCAGACCAGGGAATTTTGTTTCTCATGGTTTGAGAGTCCTTCAGTTGCATTTTGGAACCTCCAGGTGGGCTGCCATGTGCCTTTTACTAAGGACCGGCTTCAGTCTGGCCACTCTACCATACAGGTCTAATTGGTGGATTGCTGCAGGGATGGTTGTCTTTCTGGAAGGTTCTCCTCTCTTTACAGAGTAATGCAGGAGCTCTGAAAGCGTGACCCTTGGGTTCTTGGTTACCTCTCTGACTAAGGCCAGTTCTAGGTAGAGTCCTGGTGAACTTCATAACCTTCTTCCATTCATGGATGATGATGGCCACTGTGCTCACTGGGACCTTCAAGCAGCAGAAATGTGTCTGTACACTTCCCCAGATTTGTGCGAGACAATCCTGTCTCAGAGGTCTACAGACAACTCCTTTGACTGCATGCTTGATTTGTGCTCTGACATGCACTGTTATCTGTGGGAACCTATATGTAGACTGGTGTGTGCCTTTCCAAATCGGGTCCAATTAGGCTGTAGAAACATCTCAAGAATGATAAGTGGAAACAAGATGCACCTGAGCTCAATTTTGAGCTTCACGGTACAGGCTGTTAATACTTATGTACATGTGATTGTTATATGGCTGGGGGGGCCTGGCTGCCTTTTTGTTTCTGTCCTTTGTTTCTCCTTCCAGGTGGCTTGCATTTGGGACTGAGTGGCTGTGTTGCTGAGGTTATCAGGACCTCACCCTGATCACCTGCGGCTCGTCAGGACTCACAGCTGAGGTGCATCTATATGGATTGGAACATGGTGGCATTTAAGACTGGAGTATACAGTGTGTATTTGCCAGAGACTCGACCTTGTGACCAGACGGGTGAGATCGTCGTCTCGGGAGCCATCTCATCATCAGTGGATGCAGAGAACGTCCAGGGTTTGATGCACGGTCTGTGAAAGAGGAGGGGGTGAGGTTCTCACGCTCGTCAGCACACTTCCTGAGGTACGTTAGATTTTGTGACTAACATTTATACAGTCAGTAAATGTGGTGTCCCTCACAACCTTTATTATATTGAGCTGTATGTTAGTCATGTATCGGCTTCCATTGCAGTGGAGTTTTGTGAACTGGATGTTCCATGCCTGCAGGTTGGAGCTGATTAGTAATCAAGCCAGGAAGTGTTTGCTGTTTGTACACCTTTAAGTGTTCATCTCTGTGTGTAGAGTGTGGACTCACATAATGGTTCCTTCTTTCACAGACTCAGTTTGTTGCGGCCACCTGGAGGGTGTCGGCGGGGTCCTTGGGTCCGAACAGCTTCTGGCTCCGGACCGTTTGCGCTGCTGGGAGCGCACCACGCCAGACCGCACTTTCTTTTGTTGTATTTTGTATCACTGTTATGTATTAAATTCAGTTAGCCTTTGTACCGTGCTCTGCTTATTTCATACTGGGTCCTTCAAACGCTGGTCGGTTCTCCGAGCTGCGTCCGACACATAACAGTGATTTCTGAGTTGTTTTTTAATGTATTTTGCAAAAATCTAAAAAAAAATAGCTCCGTCCTAAAAGAGATATGATGTTATAAGAATAAACTGGTGAACTCTGTTGCGGTTCATCAACAAGCCTCTGTTTAGCCTATGTAATAGACCATCAATGTGCTAGAAGCATTATACCTACTATATTGGGAAATAAAGGATGAATTAATGGGGGGAGGTGATGGTCTAGTTGTTAAGGTGTTGGGCTTGAGACCAGAAGATCCTCGGTTCAAATTCTGCCTGATTGGAAAATCACTAAGGGCCCTTGGGCAAGGTCCTTAATCCCCTATTGCTCCCAGTGTGTAGTGAGCACCATGTATGGCAGCACCCTGACATCGGGGTAAATGTGAGGCATAATTGTAAAGTGCTTTGAGCATCTGATGCAGATGGAAAAGCGCTATAATAAATGCAGTCCATATACCATTTAATTATACCATATAACAGTAAAATAAGACTGGAAACCAGTACAGACAGGGATCCAGGTGTGGTGGATTAGATCATGTGATTATGTGCTAGTTTTTTTGTGTTGTTTGTGTTTTTGTTTGTTTGTTGTTTTTTTTTTGCTTTTTGAATGGGGAACAAACATGTCAGGCTTTGGTTATTTTGTTTGGTTAGTTTTCTCTCTTGCTGGTCTTTTTCTGCTTGGGTTTTCTCTGTCCCTATCTCTCTAGTTGTCCTCTTGGTGCTTGTGGTGGGCGTTTCACTGTCTGGCCACAGCCTTGTTCTGGTGCTTTCCATGCACACCTGTTTCCTAATTTGCAGCTCATCACCTGGGTGTATTTAAGGCTCACAGGTTTCACGAGTCCCTCGCCAGATCGACGCACCTTGTGCCTTCTTTCCAGCTCTGTTTCGTGTGTTCTCCTCATCCTGCTTGCCTCGTCGTTTTTTGATCACCTCCCTATTTAACTGACTCTGCCTCTGCCTGATATTTTTTGTACTGCTGCTTGTTTTGGACTTCCTTCACGTGTACTGGCCTCTGCTTGATACTTCACTAAACCTTTTGAACCACAGAGTTGTTTGTCTGAGTCTTGCATTGTGCCCAACCATTCCTGACCATCGAATCTGACAGATCGATCTGACCAGCCATGGATGCAGCAGACTCAGCATGTTTCAGTGAGAGGTACCCCACCACAGTTGGCAGCTAGCGCTTCAAGAGGACCAGGACTTAGCTCCGGAATTAACAGTGACGCCAGACTCGTTCATGTCCTCAGTAAGCATTCAGATGCAGCAGCTTTTGTCCAAGTTGGATCACCAGGGCACCCAGCTATGGCTGCCGGCACGTCTCTTCCGGGTTGGTAAGCAGCCGCACTGGCTTCCGTACCCGTACCAGGGTTTTGCAATCAGGTGTTTCAACCAAACGATTCTTCTGAGAAATGGGTGATGTCAGACCTTCATCACTCAGTGTGAGTTACACTTTGAACTCATATCATTATGTTTCCGTCCGAAGGATGAAGATAGCATTCAAGATCACTCACCTTACTGGTCGAGCAGCGGTGTGGGCCACAGTGGAGTGGAGTCGGCGTCTGCTTCCTGCATGTTCCTTAGTGCCTTCACAATGGCTCTGCAGCAGGTGTTCCAGCATACCTCCCCGGGGCGCAAAGCTGCGTGCTCATTGATCAGGCTGAAGCAGAGCAGCCGCCATGGTCGCAGACAACAGTATAGACTTCCGCATTCTGGAGGCGAAGAGTGAGTGGAATCCAGCGGCACTCCTCGATGTGTTCTTCCAGGGGTGAGCGAAAAACATTCAGAATCAGCTCATCACCGTAGAACTCCCAGAAGATCTCGACCAGCTCATCACATTGGCAATCCGGACTGACCATCGGCTGGCGGATCGCCCTCGTCACGAAGCTCGTCATCCTGCTCGCGGATCTGCCACACCTCTGACCCGCTCTTCAGCCTCCAGCTGCTCCGTCTCTCACTCTTCTCCTCACAACATAGAGGAGCCGATGCAGTAGGGCAGAACAACGTCTGTCATCTGAGGAGTGACAGCAACACCAGGAGGAAGGATTGTGTTTTATTGGTGGACAGATGGGTCACATGATCTCCGGTTGTCCAGTCAGGGGTGCCTCAGCGTGGTCCAAGTCCAATTTGCAGGTGAGTCAAAATTCCATTTCTCCCTCTCTCACTCAGAATACTATTCCTGCTAAATTAATTTCCAATCATTCATCCATTTTAGTATCTGCATTTGTCGACTCTGGCTCAGACGCTAATTTATTGTTGTCTTCTCTTGCCAGGTCCCTCCCTCTGGTGGTGTGTGCAGTGGATGGTCAAGAACTAGGTCAAATTACCCACCACACTCAGTTTGTATGATTATAGCTGAAAATCATTCTAAGTCCATCAGCTTTCATGTATTAGATCAAATGACTCACCCGCCTATTCTTGGACACCCCTGGCTCCAACAACACGGCCCGAATTTTGATTGCTCAAAAGGACAGATAAGTTCATGGGGACCGGCGTGTAAGAATAATTGTCTTGGCCGAGGGCAAGATAAAGAATGGACCCTGTCAAGGTAGCGGCCGTGCAAGAGTAGGTGGTCCTGGCCTTCAGGTACTTCAGGATGCCAAAATATTCACGAAGCTCAACTTGCGCAATGCATATAAATTAGTCAGGATTAAGCAAGGAGATGAGTGGAAAATGGCTTTCAACACGCCGACCGGCGCACTTCAAATATTTAGGTCGTGCCATTGGTCTAACGAATGCACTGACCATTTTTCAGAACTTGGTTAATGATGTGTTATGCAAATTCTTGTATAGTGTGTTTTCGTCTACCTGGCTGATATTCTGGATTTTCTCCCCCAATCTCGATTCACACATCCAGCATGTCCATGCTGTTTTACAGACACTGCTACAGATCATCTGTATGTTACAGGCTGAAAAATGTGAGTTTCATCATCCAGTGTTGTTTTTTGTGCTTTGTTTTGGCTGAGGGCGACATAAAGATGGACCCTGTCAAAGTAGCGGCCGTGTGAGAATGGGCGGTCCTGGCAATCGCAAGGAAGTTCAGAGGTCCTTGGGGTTTCCCAATTTCCCAGTACCTTAAGCATTGCTTACAGCGGCCCCCGTGTTGCTCCTCCCTGACCCGGAATGGCAGTTAGTGGTCAAAGTTGATGCGTCTGATGTGGGGGTCGGTGTTATCTTGTCTTAGATGAATCTCTCAGATAAGTGGCTGTAACCATGTGCATTCCTGTTCAGAAACCGTACCACAGCCAAATGTAATTATAGCATCAGTGACTGCGAACTGCTGGCCATTAAGGTGGCCTTGGAGAAGTGGCACCACTGGCTAGAGGGGGCTCAAAATGCTGTTCCTGTTGTATACAGATCACAAGAATTAGCGTATCTGCAATCCGCTAAGCGATTAAATGCCAGGCAAGCCAGGTGGGCTATTTCTTTAGCAGTTTTGACTTCGTTCTGTCATACCGACCCAGTTCGAAGAACGGTAAGGCCGGATGCGTTGACATGGCATGGACATTCGGCGGATGCTCCCTCCGACCCGGGTACAATTCTGCCCCGATCCCTGCTGTGTGTCAGCTATAACCTGGGAGTTCGAGTCCAGAATTAGATCCACTTTGGGGTAGTGAGCCTTGTCCTCCAGGTTGTCCCATGGGCAAATTGTTCATGCCCTGCCCCTCTGAGGGGGGGGAAAGTCATTAAATGGGTCATGACAGTCATTTTGCGTGTCAACCGAGATCAAGAAAAAAATCTACATTATTCAAAGATTTTGGTGGCCACGTTTGTCTCAAAATGTCTCAGAATACGTAAGGATTGTCTAACCTGTGCTATGCACAAGTTCCCTAATCGGGCTAACCTGTTTCCACGCGGCCATGGTCGCATATTTAATTGACTTTGTTTACCGGTCTGCTGCCTTCAAAGGGCAGCACTGTAATTTTGACTTTCGTAGATAGGCCATCCAAAATGGTACATTTTGTTGCTCTGCCTAAGCTCCCCTCCGCCAAAGTAACGACAGAGGTTATGTTGTCATATGTTTTCAGGCTGCAAGGTCAACCCCAGTCTCATCCTTCCGCTATCACCCTCAAGCTAACGGTCAAACCAAACATTTAAACCAGGAGTTGGAAAAAGGTCTCCAGATCCTGGCTTCGAAGCAACCCGCTTCCCTAGTCTTCTCAGTGTCATGGACAGGTCGCTCATAACAGCTTACCTACCTCTTTGACAGGGTTCTCTCCATTTCATGTGGTATATGGTCACCACCTTCCCTGATCCCTTCTGCTATCTCACATTCTTCTGTTCCCAAGCTCTCGTTCTCATCACCCGTGCCGACGAATCTGGGAACAGGCTAGACGGGCTCTGCTGTCGTTCCTCCATGACCTACAAAGCCGCGGCAGACCAGAAATAAATGCCTGGCACACCCTTATGTGATTGGACAGAAGGTGTGGCTCTCTACACGCAACCTGCCATTGGGAGGATTGCCCAGGAAACTAGCTCCAAGGTTCGTTGGACCCTTTCCTGTTTCTAAGGTTATTAATCCTGCTTCTGTCTGTCTCCGTCTTCCAAGGTCTATGTGTAGCCACCCCACCTTCCATATCAGTCATGTGAAGCCCGTCAATTTCAGCCCGTTGTGCCATCCAGCCATCCACCAGCCTCCCACCTGGTTTGCGGATGGTGGGCCGGTCTTTACTGTGCGGCATCTCCTGGACTCTCACCAGCGGGGCTGTGGTGTGCAGTATCTGGTGGATTGGGAGGGTTATGGCCCTGAGGAGCAGTCGTGGATTCCCTCCTGCTTTGTTTTTGACCTGTCCCTGATCTGGGACTTTCATTCAGCTCAACCTGGTTCCCCTGGGCCGTCGGGGTCGGCCCTTGAGGTGGGGGTACTGTCAAGCTTTGGCTTTTTGCTTTAGGTTTGGTCTGTTTTGCTTTGTTTAGTTGTTTTGTTTGGTTAGTTTTCTCTGCATGTTAGTACTCTTGCTGGTCTTTTTCCTGCTTGGGTTCTCTCTTGTCTTCCTCTTTGTGCTTTGTGTTGGATGTTTCACTCTGTCTGGCCTCACCTTCGTTCTGGTGCTTTCCACACACACCTGTTCCTAATCTGCAGCTCATCACCTGGGTGTATTTAAGGCTCACAGGTTTCACTAGTCCCTCGCCAGATCAGTGCGCCTTGTGCCTTCTTTCCAGCTGTATTTGCGTGTTTTCCTAGTCTTGCTTGCCTCGTCGTTTTTGATCACCTGCCTGTTTACCTGACTCTGCCTCTGCCTGATGTTTTTGTACTGCTGCTTGTTTTGGACTGCCTTCATGTGTACTGACCTCTGCTTGATACTTCACTAAAGCTTTTTGAACAACAGAGCTGTTTGTCTGACTCTTGCATTTGTGTCCAACCATTCCTGACCATTGAGTCTGATAAAACAAATGGAATTAACCTAAATTACAGTACCTTTGAGTGTGTGTATTGGCCTCTGTCAATGTGTATATAACAGAAAGTTTTTATGAGTGTCTATGTCTGAGTGGCGCCATTGCCTGACAAAGCAGAAAAGGATTACCAGGACAACAAGGTGACAAACAAAACAAAATAAACTAAACAAAAAATACAAAAAAAAATGCACATTAAGCAGAGTAATAAATTAACAACACTCTTCCAACTTCACCGCTATACATTTTATGTTTTCATCGCCCTCTTGCCCCATAAATGCTTCCAAAGGAGTTTCTGTCACAAAATGCATTTTTCCAAAGTATGCTTTACTTGTAGCCTCGCAGTAGCCTCAGGAGGACCTACTACACAGGGAGTTCTACTATACAGTCTCTGGGAAAGAATTCTACTGATGTGTTGGTACGTAACCATGACACTGACTTATGTTGTTACCAAAGTCAATATTCACTCTGAATACATCTTAAATACAACCTCTATACAAACAATACAGTTTGTACATACAAACCTCTGCAGCTAACAGGGATTTTAAAAATAAACAGCATAAATGGGACTTTTATTCATATCAGTGGAATGTCCACAACTCAGAATGCAGCAACTCGAGGCCTCCTGTATTTACTGTCCACCACATTTTTTTAACTGAATTCTCAGTCTGCATGCACTTCTGCCTTCAAAATTATACTAATATAACCTAAACCTGAACAGGTGATTAAATGACAGTTACTGTATTTTACAAGACTGCTTTATGGTGACTCCTTTGGCAGCATTTGCATGTTTTGTCTTGTAACATATTAAATGCAATGGCAATGATCAAATTCCAGCATTATCCTTCACCCTTCATTCTCCCCGTGCCACTTCTCCTCCCCCTCTCACCAGGGTGCAGCGAGGTTCTGGACTTGGGCTGGGACCTGGGCATTGGCATCAGAGGCTAGGGTGAGGCGCCCTCCTTGCCAATGCGATCGCACAGCAAGGTGATGTGCCTTTTGAGGCGCGTGGTATCACGAGGGAGACCAAGCACTGGCCTCCGTCTGTGCCAGTGATGTGGCTTGTCCTTGGGGCTCCGTGAGAGGCAGGTCCGCAGGAGGTGAGAGACAGCAGCATCACAACTCTCCTCCCAGCCCTGAGAAAGCACAGGCAAAAACAGTGATTATTAGACAATGTTGGAAGTAAATTTGAAAAAAAAAGTCTTTTAATGTTTAGACATAGACAAAGAAAGTAAGTAAAGAGAAGGAGAGTATGTTTAAAGGAGTCAAAGCATTGGGTGGAACGAAAAACAGCGTATGCCGCGTTCACACTGGGCGCGATCAGACGCTACAATTCGTGGGGGTCGCGTGGCGACGGACGCGCCACCATTGCCCGGTGTGTTGCTCTGCTTTTGCTGCGAAAATTCACCCCGGTGCATCATCAAATAGGAGGACTTCCATTCCGCTCGCCGCTCTGGTTGTCAGTCAGTTACATGACGGACCTTGATCACAGGGAGTGAGTTGTTGTGAAAGCTGACAAACGTCATTGAGACGTTCCAATTCAGGAGTATCATTATTTGCTGCAGGAGCTGCGTCTGGATGACGGCTGCTTTCAGCGGCCCTTCCGCCTCTGCGGGACCCAGTTTTGAGGACCTCCTGTCCCATTCACGTGCGCACATGTAAACAATAAAAAAAAAAAGAAACTCCGCTGCTTGCTGCGGGGCTGCAGCTCACCTCTTCCCCCAAGAACTCTGTCATAATTGTGTTTAGAAACCAGTCACCATTTCTTTTATTCTCATGCTCATCTGTTAGTTATCTCCACGGACAATTCGCTCGCCGCGCGCATGTAAGAGGAAAAAGAAAAAGAAACTCCGCTCCCTCTGCTGCGGCTGCTGCTCGCTACAAAAACTCTGTCATAACTGTGAAAATAAAGGACAAAAAGAGACATGAGTCCTGCTCACAGGCTGCTACCAGATAGCAGGACATTTCACATCGTCAGTCAACTCCAGACATCTCCACGTCACTACATATTCGTTCCTGATGGTCATCATGGCGAAAACAAGATGAAAAGTTCAGATTTTTCAACTTGGGGAAGAGGGCAACGCGACATGATGCGATGCAATATCGCACCACAAACGCCCAATCACTCAAAAGTCGCTTCATTTGCGGTCCATCGCGTCGCACTGCTGACTTGGCGCCAAAAACGCATCGATCCATAGGGATTACATGGCACCTGTCGCTTTGCGTCGTGCCCGGTGTGAACGCAGAGACGAGAAAGAAAGCCAAGGTCTTGCAGAGCACCCTGACAGTTACATCTTATTTGCTGCTGAAAGGCAAACAGTGGAGGCAAAGGAGCAAAATGAGAGGAGGGAAGGGACATAGAGGTGAGGAATAAGTGACAAAGAAAAGAAATAGATGGATGAAACAAATGCTTAAGAATGTGAGAGGCGAAGTGAAAAGAGGAAACAAATTAAGACATGAGAAGTGGAATAGGGAGAAAAGAGTGGCAAATAAACAAAGCTGAAAGAAGTGTATTAGAAGAAGAGACAAAATTAAAGATATAGGTTGGGCAGGCAACGGGATAACAATTCCGAACCTTAAACTTCGATGCTTTCAAAATGTTTCCATCATTATTAAAGTGGTACTAAAATTATGGCTGAAGCATTTTCTCAAACAATGAATAATTTGAAAAACAAAAATAGAACTATTATTCACCAGTGCATGGGCAGGATTCAAACCACATGTGACAGCTGTTTGATGAATCATAGACAGATTAAAAAAGGAACCAAAAAAAAAAAAAGATCAAAATGTTTGCAGAAACGTTTCAATCAGTTTCTGCAGTGTAATCCTCTGGTTTGTTGCATCCAGTGCATACATGTTTTTTAATGTCATATGGAAATTAATTGTGCTTCTAATTTCATATGCACGCTTTACAAGTATTTCGTTCTGCTGCTTTCAATTTAAGAGTGACCACATCCCCATTTTCTCTTGATAGAAAATACTGTCTGGAAAAAAAATATATATATCTGAGTCCCTAAAATATATGTATCTCTGAGGGCACTACTTGGATTCCAGTCTTCAACATGCACAAAAGTGCAACAAATTAATAGCAGATTAGGATCATGACAATCACTGCTCCTTGCTGCAAAGTCTCAGCAGAAGTTCACTAATGGCCCAGTCACACGGCACTTAACGAAGGGCAAACGAGCCCTGACAAACAAGAAATCTGGACTTTCATCGACTGTCGTTGGCATCATTTAACCTTCGTGCAGCTTCGTTCCTGCAGCTGGCACTTCATCAGGATTTTAAACTGTTGAAAAAATTTGAACGAAGGGCAACGAAAACCCTCAATTCGTCTGTTTTGTTTTCAATGGTAAAGAATGAATCCCCTGCTACTCCATCTGTATCAGGACCATTTTGGTGATTTGGCTTGACTCAGTTATGTGGATGCTTTAGCCAGTTTCCCATTGTCAACTTCTGACCACTTACCTCGTACATTTTTGACAGAAAAATTATATATATATATATATTTACACCCAATTTAGACTTGAAACCGGGTGTAATCTCTGCTAATAGTAGCATTGTAGAAACTTGTAATCAATCAGGACAGTTTTAAACATACTCTAAAAATTTGTGATGTCGGGACAGATGGTGATCTACAAAGTGCGAATAATAACAACGACAATAATAATGAGAATAATAACAATAGAATCTGTGCAGATGGGGTAATATGTGTCTGTTACTGTACTTTTACATATACCTTTGGTTTATATTTTGTTAGCACATCTTGAAATAAATTCCTGCTTGAATGTGAATTTGGCTACTCAGTTATTTTGACACCACAATACATTAAAGTCTGAATTGAAATACAGTGCAGACTGTTTCCCCTCCTATCGTGCCCAGCTCTGTGGAACGATCTGCCGGCACACATTCGGCAGTCGGACACTGTGGAGACTTTTAAATCACGTTTAAAGACTCATTTATTTTCCCTGTTTTATCATTAGTGTTATGATGTGTTTTTAATCTTGTACTTTTTTACTGCTGTTTTTTTCTTATGGTTGTTTTTACTGTGTTTTAAATTTTTAACTGTTTTTATGTTGTGAAGCGCCTTGAGACGATACTGTCGTGAATTGGCGCTATATAAATTAATAAATTTGAATTTGAATTTGTTTTCTGTTTTGGAGGACAGCCATTAGTCTTACAGTCAGTGTGTGTGCAAGAAGTGGTGTTCAGGGACTTATGCTGCATTCACATTGGCTGTAAGCGGCACACGGTAAACATGCACTCCAACTCCTGTAGATGATATTTATGGTGTCTTCAGATATGAAACACTTCCTCCTATGGACACTGTGACTCCAAAACAAACCTCAGCAACCTACGAAGTCTGACTGGGGAAGCACTCCCATAATCCACACGGATCACCAGTTATGTCTATGTCTGCAAGTCCTCCAGCCAGACTGTATGCAAAATGCAGAGAAACAGGCTGATCTTGAATTCCGGTCAGATTTACTCTTGGGCAATGTGCAGGCATGCAGCAGTTCAACTGAATCCTTAGGGAAGCCACAACAAGTCTGTGGCCGGAATTCACAAACTGGGCACTTCTGTAGACACTACACATCTGTGGAATTCTCCAACGGTTTCCCACAAGGACATGGTCAATCTCCTTGGCAACACTGCCAGTATTACAATACCATGTCCAGCAGTGTATATCAGGACACTGAAACCAGGAATGATGTAAATAAAAGGTCTCCCTTACAAAGACATCACTTGCGGCAGTCAGTGCATAGACTGAGACAACAGACACAAAACCCAGTGAATGCTTAAGCCTGAGCCTCATTTTATATTTGACAATACTGGAAGGAGCTGGTGTGCCACTCCCTCCATACATCAACTATTGGGGAAACCAGACAAAAAGTAGGTGTATTGACCATCAAGATCTGCTCCCAGGTCTCTGCACTTCAGATAGTGCAACCACTGCAATATGGAGTTTTCCAAGCGCCCTCGACAGCAGTGGAAGTTGGTCAACCTTGTTGAATGGCATATATTATGTAAAAGCTAGTGAGAAATAAACATTTCTAAAACTGAAAATGCTGTTTTATAACCTGATAACACCTCTAGAGTCATTTACAAGACATTTTGCAAGCTAACTTCCTACGGAGTTAAATTTGTCTCATTAATACCAGCAAATGCACAGTGGGTGATCTGCAAATATTCCTTGTTTTGCACAATTTCTACTCTTGTCAAAAGCTCATGTACACGCACATGCAAGACTTCCTGCAAGACCCCCCCCCCACACACACACACACACACTCCACCTGAAGTATGATTGAAATCCCTGAGCATATCGCTGTCCCTCCTGGTAGGGTGACTTTGGATCGGTGAGCATGGACAGGAGGATGTGTTTGTTTCAGTGTGTGTGTGAGTCCACAGTGGTGGGGGCGTTGACAGGTCTTCTCCCCTAAGTCCTCCCCTCACTGCCTGCCGCCATGCTGATAGGTCCCTAATGAGCCATAATAACAGGTAATCAAGCCTGTAATGATGATGACAGAGAGACACAGTCATAGATAGGGAGTGGGGGGGGGTAGAAGGTCAAGAAGATGAAATGATGACAAAGAGGTAGGCAGATATTAAAGAGTGAGAGCAAAAAGACGAGCAGAAAGAAAGAACAACTGAACGGATAAGACTGGAGGAAAGAGAGGAGGGAAAACGGTGGCTAAAAGCAGAAAAAAATAACAGAGCAGGAGTTGGAGGAACAGAAGGAGAAATGGGAGGTGAGTGACCTATTCGTACCAGATAATCCCTCACCAGGTTATCAAATACATGGAACAAAGGCGAACCATAACAGCAGGTTTCTGTGGAAACTTGGTACAAGCATTCACTGGCACATACATTCCACATGCTGCGGAGGAAAATTAAATGTCTTTAAAAACTAAACACGAGACATTTGTCTTCCTGAATAAAAGAAAGACAGCACAGAAAGCTGGCGCGAAGTGATGCTTAATAGATAAATTAAGATGAAGTTAATACTAATCCAGAAATGTGAGAGAGGTTTGTTTCCTGTAACTGAAAATAAGGGTTTCTGCTCCCTGATCTCTGGAAACAGTAAGTGTAAGTAGATGTTCATCGCTGTTTAAAATGAGAATACATTGACTTGGTGAACACCATTTCAAGAGTAGCGTTTCCATCTATCTTCTTTTAATCCCTTTTTTCCCAGCACAATCTGTATTTTAGCCTTTCCAATATTGGGTTCCACTTATTGTTCCTGAACTGGTTAACACCAAATGAAATATCAAATAATAATGTTTCTTTGTGACATACGTAACAATATGCATATTTTGAATGTTCTTAACCTTTTAACTACCCCACATTGTTCAACAGAGTGTAGTAGATATCAATATCCTCTACCACAGTTGAGGTGACCATTAAAGGGTTAAAATATCTACGTATTTTTATAGGCTATATTTTATTCCTGGTAGTTCCTTTGGCTGCAATGACATCACACATGAACAAAGGAGCATCACCTCTGGGGTAGTCGTGAATCACTAACTGAAGCTGAAAGTAAAAAGTCTCCCTCACTGGACTATCATTCATTACACAAAGGACAAGACATAGAGAGTGCCAAAGTCTAAGCCTCATAAAATGCTTGATAACTGGGGTGATATCAGACACCATCAGAAGGAAACTAGTCTGCCGCACACACATAGAGAGACACATACTCACACGCCTGTGCATGCTACATGGCGAACACATATGGTATATTATTCTCTGCATAGTTTATGGATAGGGACACACAAATGAATGAGATGAATGAGAGTGAAATGACAGATTCTATATGGAACCACAATGATATGTTACATATGAAAATTACATCTGGTCAAACAGAATAAAGACCCTAGTGTGGCTTTTGAAAACTGCTGTTTTTAAATATTTCATCAGTGTTTCTCTTTGGAAATTTCCATAAAGCACCAAGAACATGATAGTGCTTCACAGCACTAAGCTCCAAATGACTGAAAACATTCTTTATGACACCCAAAACTTTTTCTGAAACATCAGTTGAAAGACACACTTTCAGATGCTCTTTTGAAATTTATGTATGTGTCGATAGAGGCAGCCTGTGGGAGACTGTTTGACTGTTTGATGGCTTCTGGTAAAGTAAAGAGGCAGAGGAAGAACACAGAGGTCAAGGAAGAAAAGCAGAGAGATAGACATCCAGACAGTTACAGCATCAACAACTCTGTTCAAGAGCTTACTCACAAATGAAAATACAGATGAGAGAGAGAAGAGGGAGACTAAGGCTGGAGAAAGATGAAGGGAGAATGTACAAGAGAACAAGCAAGGAAATCCTGGAAGGAAAACAGGAAAGGAACCAGCAAGAGGGAAGTCAAAGTGAATAGCAAAAGGGAGAAATAAAATTTGCAGCAAGGATGAGAAAGCAAAGTGACCAACATGAGACAGAAAATCAAAGACAACTGGAAGATGGAGAGAAGTGAAAAACACAACTCCAACTTCCAGTGGGACAGTCGCGCAGCATGGACACACAAGTCAGGAGCTCCCGTATGCCAACATAATAAACTCTGCTCAAACTTAAGATACACATTTGTCAGTGATTGACAAACCTTGAAACTAAGAATATGAGCAGAGGTTCAACAAAAATGAAGAATAAAAAGCACACGGACATTCAAGGTAAAGAAACTCACTCCACCTTCAAGAGCATGCTAGCACCTGAAGCTAACATGGCATCATTTCAAAGCAGCCTGGAGAACATTAGCAAACAAAATAAATCCAAACTCTGCAGAAAGAATTGAAAACGGACCTAAAACCATTCAAAGAAGACGTTACAGCTCAAATGAGAAGTGAGCTGAGAGAACCCAAAGAAAACACTGACCAAAAGTTTGCAAAAATGACCAACAGACACTGGGGAACAAGACGAGAAGATATGCATGACTCTATTTCCTCTGATGTGCACAGAGGAAATAGAGTCAAGGAGTCATGAAGTGAACTGTGCACTGCTTGAAATAATACAAGAGCAGAAAATGATTATAGATAAATTGGATGATCTGTAGATCGGTAATTGAGGGCTAGAAGGAATAACCTATGGATTTACGGTATACAAGAGGAGGCAGAGTCAAAGAGCAACTCGGTCCCACAGTTTAAGGACAAATGGCTCCGTGAAGAATTTTCTATAAACTCTGCCCTCCAGATTCAATGCACACATCAAGAATTAGCTCAAAACCAAAACCTGGCCAGTCTCCCAAATCTATTGTCCTCAGTTTACAGCAGTTCACAGTAAAGGACATGATATTGAAAAAAGCATGGGAGAAGCAAACAATCATCCTTGGTGGACACAGTATATACGAGGTCTGTCCATAAAGTATAGGTCCTTTTAATTTTTTTCAAAAACTATATGGATTTCATTCATATGTTTTAACGTCAGACATGCTTGAACCCTCGTGCGCATGCGTGAGTTTTTCCACGCCTGTCGGTGACGTCATTCGCCTGTGAGCACTCCTTGTGGGAGGAGTCGTCCAGCCCCTCGTCGGAATTCCTTTGTCTGAGAAGTTGCTGAGAGACTGGCGCTTTGTTTGATCAAAATTTTTTCTAAACCTGTGAGACACATCGAAGTGGACACGGTTCGAAAAATTAAGCTGGTTTTCAGTGAAAATTTTAACGGCTGATGAGAGATTTTGAGGTGATTCTGTCGCTTTAAGGACTTCCCACGGTGCGAGATGTCGCGCAGCGCTCTCAGGCGCCATCATCAGCCTGTTTCAAGCTGAAAACCTCCACATTTCAGGCTCTATTGATCCAGGACGTCGTGAGAGAACAGAGAAGTTTCAGAAGAAGTCGGTTTCAGCATTTTATCCGGTTATTCCACTGTTAAAGGAGATTTTTTTAATGAAAGACTTGCGGGCGGATTGCAGTGTCGGCTCGCAGCCGCCGCGACGCTCCGCCACAGGAAAAACACCTCTGTTGGAAGCCTTAAGGACAAGTTGGAACATGTCCAGCTGTTAAACAATTTCTCATATACTCACTCCACTGAAAGCCATCAAAAGCCGCCTGGATTTTACAAATGTTATCAACACGGAGGTGTTGCGTCCCGACGCGCGGACCCGTCCGCACGTCTTTCATTAAAAAAAAATCTCCTTTAACAGTGGAATATCCGGATAAAATGCTGAAACCGACTTCTTCTGAAACGTCTCTGTTCTCTCATGACGTCCTGGATCAATAGAGCCTGAAATGTGGAGGTTTTCAGCTTGAAACAGGCTGATGATGGCGCCTGAGAGCGCTGCGCGACGTCTCGCACCGTGGGAAGTCCTTAAAGCGACAGTATCAACCTCAAAATCTCTCATCAGCCGTTAAAGTTTCACTGAAAACCAGCTTAATTTTTCAAACCGTGTCCACTTCGATGTGTCTCACAGGTTTAGAAAAAAAGTTTGATCAAACAAAGCGCCAGTCTCTCAGCAACTTCTCAGACAAAGGAATTCCGATGAGGGGCTGGACGACTCCTCCCACAAGGAGTGCTCACAGGCGAATGACGTCACCGACAGGCGTGGAAAAACTCACGCATGCGCACGAGGGTTTCAAGCATGTCTGACGTTAAAACATATGAATGAAATCCATATAGTTTTGAAAAAAATAAAAAGGACCTATACTTTATGGACAGCCCTCGTATTTTGACCACGGCTACTCAGTGAGGATGCTGCAACATAAAGACTATTTCAACATCAAGAGGATCTTAAAGAGAGAAGGCATCCGTTTTCAAACACACAACAAAATGTGCATCCACCGGGCTAATGGGGTGAAAACCGGGGTGAAAACCTATGGCAGTGCAGAAGATTGCAACCAACAACCTGGAGGAGAGATGATACGATGGTGGATAATGCAGGTACCAACACCGGAGGAATCACGCTCATCAAAATACTTCAGTCCAACTTTGACAACGATATGGAAATGCAAGGAGGAGGGCACAGACGTGTGCGAGTATGACTGCAAGAATTCCAGCTCAAAGGAAACAATGCAGGATGAGTATCTACATCAGCATCAACTTGAGTTAAGATGAATATAAGAATGACATAACTTGCTAAGGGCAGCTAAAGCCCAGTTAAGTATATAGCTTAATGTGGAGGGTTATAGATAAAAGAACTGTTGGCTTAAAAGGGACTGAAATACAGCTGTGAGGACTGGTATGGGTATATTAATAGGTGGGTTAAACATCATCACCGGATGGGGGACCTTTCCTTATGTGAGGCTTTCCCCATCAAAACAAGAACAGAGTCAGTGGAAGAGGAGGGTTGCTGATCTCTCTTTTTGGAAGTCACTTTCTTTGTATACAGTTAAAACAAATAAGGTGCTCTTGAAAATGTTGTATGTTCATGAATGTTCAATTGAAAATCTGTGGGGAACCACCACAAAGTGGATAGAACTATGGTGGTTTATGAACACCAAACAACAAGAAAGTAAATTCCTTTCTTTTAATTTTAATGGCTTAGGCAACCCAGTCAAAAAAGCTAAAATAATGACCAAACTTAAAATGGAAAAGACATGTTAATTTCCTACAAGAAACAAATTTATCAGAAGCAGAACATGAGATATTAAAAAAAAAAAAAAATTTGGATTCAATATTTTTTGTAGCTCACATTCTAATACTCAGAAAAGAGGAGTAGCAATAATGATGTCTAATGTAAACAAATCTGAGTACCAAAAAGAAATAAAAGATAGAGAATGAACCTATATTATTGTGAAGGGGATGATCAGACAATATATGCCCCTCCTGAGAGTAATAAGGAATTCTTTAAGTCCTTATTTAATATCATCGCAGTAGAAGCAGGGGACATATGAATATGTGGGGGAGACCTTAATGTGCTCATGGACTACCACATGGATACAACTAGTTGAAAGAGAAACAAGAAATCTGTCACAAAACTGGTTAAAAATACATGGGAGGAAATGTTTTTCTTTAGATATGTGGAGAGATTTGCAGCCACTAAGGAGGGCCTTCACTCATTATTCAACAAAACACTCTGTGTACTCCAGAATCGACAAATTTTTTTAAGCAGAAAGTGAACAGAGATAATGTCAGATCGGGGTGGCAGATGTGTCTGACCACAGTGTCATCTATCTGAAGATCCACTTGAACTGTAGGCAGAAAGAAACAATATGGAGATTGAATGTGGGGATATTAAACAATAAATCAGTTGTTGAACAAATTAGGGTGGACAAACAGACTTATTTGGAGGAAAATAATAATGGGGAGATGGAGCCAGCTATATTGTGGGATGTTTTAAAAGCAATTATAAGAGAGAAACTGGTTGCAATAACAAGCAATCTCAAAAGAGAAATAATAAAACAGTAGGAGACCTATTTAGCAGAATGAGACAGAACATAAGAGAAAAGGAAAATCTGATCCAAAAATACAACAACGAATGAACAAGATGAGAATGGAAATGAATAGTTTACTCCAATATGAAACAGAAACAAAAGCAAGATATTTAAATAAAATTATTATGAAGCAGGGCCCAAAGCAATGAAATTGTTGCCGAGACATTTACAGAAACCAGTAGAAAATACAGGCAACAAGAGCATTCAGAGATTTCTAACATCTGCCAACCCGTATCCGGATCACCTCCAAAATTCAGTGGAGTCTTTCATGGCCTAATATGTATCCGTGGTGAAAATTTGGTGAGAATCCGTGAAGTAGCTTTGACGTAATCATCAAAGCCTATATAAAATGAAACTTGATCCAGATCCAGATCCGGTACTGGATCACCTCCAAAATTCAGCGGAGTCTTCTATGGCCTAATATGCATTGGTGTTGAAAGTCTCATCAAAATCCATGCAGTAGTATTGACATAATCCTGCTAACAGCAATCTTTCGAAGCCTATATAAAGTGAAACATGATCCAGAATCTAGATATGGATCACCTCCAAAATTTAATGGATTCTTCTGTGGCCTAATACATATCTGTGGTGAAACTTTTGTCAAAATCTGTGCAGTAGTTTTGATGTAATCCTGCTAATAGAGAGACAGACAATTAAATAAATACACACAGATGATTTTATTAGGTCCTTGGTGGACGTAATAAAATACACAAGCCCAAAACAAACCAACTTAGATATGAAACAAAAGAAATTGAAAAAAAAAACATTTTGAGGCTACTACAAGGAACTTTACACCCAGTCATCAGATTCAGATCAGAATGATATTAAGACTTGCCTCAACTCCTTGAACCTACTCTCAATAGGCAAAAAGCAAAATGAACAAATGTAACAATTATAATGGATGAAATTCAGAAGCAATAAGACAACTAAAATCAAATAAGATCAAAGTGGGTTTTTCGGGATAGACAAACACAAGATAACATTAGGAGAACACTGCATATCATATAAATATATCATATATATCATATATCATAAAATACAGAAAAATAATACATCAGCGGCTTTGACTAGTTTAGATGCAGAAAATGCATCTGATAGAGTCAATTAGGAATTTCTATATTTAACTTTGGAAAAAAATTGGATTCAATACTAAATCAATTCAATGCATTAAGTCCATCTATAGCAAACCCACAGCTACAGTAAAACCCAATGGCTCTCGGTCCGAAAGATTCCCTGTACAGAGAGGAGCTAGACAAGGCTGCTGCACTTAGTCCCACATTGTTTGCCCTATACCACTGGCCCAAATGGTCAAACAAGACACCTCAATAACAAGAATAGAAATGAACAAACAAAAGCATGTAATAAGTGTCTTTGCAGATGATATGATCTACTTAAATAATCCCTCAAATTCCTTAAAGCAGTTTCTGCAAATTCTTGAAAATTTGGCTCATATTCAGGCTATAAAGTAAATACAGTAAAACTCACATATAATGGGTTCAGATGAACCAGCGAATTTTGTCCTTTATTATCGAAATCCGCTGCTGCTACAAATCCTGAATGGTTTGCACTACTGCACTTTCCACTTTTACTATTACCTCAGACACTACACTGTAAATACAGTACTTGTGCACTTTTCTGTCCTTACTGTCGAAATGTCTTGTCCTGTCATAACCGAGGGTAGGTGAGAATCGAAATTTCGATTCCTTTTATGTCTAGTACATGTGAAGAATTGACAATAAAGCCGACTTTGACTTTGATAGACAAAATCTGCAATATGCATAAAATGGACAAAATCTGTTATATGTATGTAATGGATTAGTTACAGCCAGGAGGTGCCAAATGATCTACAGGGAATCCCCAGCACCATTTAGGCATTTAAAAGCCATATGTACATTAAAAAGATTACATTTGGTCAAGTCACTCTTTCTTAAAGGCCACTGTGGAGTAGTACTTTAAATCCTAAAGTCTAATTTAAGCTTTTATAACTCTCTAACTCTGTGGCCATGCAATGATGTGTGACCCTTTTAAACTTCTCTATTGTGTCTTAATGCAATTTTTCACAGGAACAGTGGCTTTTTGTGGATCAATATGTGCCTCAATGAGCTCCACTTCTTTATACAATCATCAACCTCCAAACCAATGTTACCGGTAGGTCCAATTTCCAAAGACATGCAGGTTAGGTGGACTGGAAACTTCAAATTGTCCGTAGGTGTGCATGCAGTGTTTGTCTATATGTGGCCCTGCGACAGACTGGCATCCTGTCTGGGGCGTACCCTGCCTCATGCCCTATGACTGCTTGGCTCCAGCCCCCATGGCCCTTAATTGGAGTAAGCTGTTGAAGATGATTTAGCGAGTGAGTTAGTATTAAATTATCTGTCAATAAAATATAATGCTATAATGCTATTTGAAGTCTGAGATCTAGATAAAGAGGAGCCTTGCACCTGTGTCCAGTAATGTAACCTATGAGGCTGATTTATTTTAATTTTGTGCTTACGGCCATTAGCTTATGCAAAATCCTCATTTACATACTGCTGTGTACGTCAGACTATCGCCTACTATAACCTGAGCATTTGCGCTGAGTTAATTTAGCACTCCTCATCTGGGATTTTAGTAAATCTGCATTGTCTCAGTATACCCAATTATGAAATGGGTACCAGTGTCGCAGACTGAATGGTTCCCCCTAGAAATTGGCCCGCCCAGACTCCACTGCACATGTGTTAAAGAATTTTAAAGATACTTATCAATTATTAATGTCTTTGATTCTGCCTTTCATATATATATATATATATATATATATATATATATATATATATATATATGTGATTTCACTTAATATTACTTTCCTAGTTAATCACTGAACTGCTCACACTGTAAAATGACCTTTTGCTTACAGGAAGAGTGTGTGAGTGTAAGCCTTGTTTTTGCTAAGCACAGATGTACATTTTAATTAACAGGTTGGCCTTGAAGAGAGAACAACGCAGCCTGTACACTAGCCCAAGGTTGGTGCTGTTATGTTTAATTTCTGAGAACAATTACTATCTGCCTGGGAACTGACCGTGAGGCACCTGAACGTGAAGAGTGATACAAATTCATATCAATGAATTGACTGAGAGACGCAGCTGTGTTTTGTATATTGTCTTCTCAATATGTCTGTATGCAACTTTGTTCCAATAAATACAGGAGGTGAGTGGGCGGGGCCTTCAGAGCTATCTGACAAGCAGTGACGATGGTCATGCTCGCCGACTCTCCCTCCTGATCAGGAAAGAAGTTCAGTGTCTCCCTGCGTGGTCATTCTCTGTGATAATTTGAGTTGTCTTTTCCACCAGCTTCAACTCTGACAACATGCATCATTTCGGAGCTCAGCAGCTCATCGAAGACAGAGTCTCTTCACCCAAAGTGATCAAATGATTTAATGGAATTATTAACCATCAGATGACAAGGTAAAACCTCTTTAATCATTCTAAAGTCAGTTTTAAGCAGAAACGAGGTCATTTTAAGTCAAAACGAGGCGATACTCATCAGCTAGCAGCTTGTGTAGCCGTGGCGCTCTGATGGCTTCCTCCATTTTTTTATGATGAAATAATGCTGAATTTATGTGGAAATGATTGTTGTACAAAAGCTTCAGATATCTGTCGCTGAGACAGATGATGACAAGAGTCATTGGTCTCCCTCTGCCCTCATTGGATGATATTTTTAGGACTCGCTGTCTCCGCCGAACAAGCAGTATTCTGCAGAAAGGAACACACGCCTCACACCACCTTTTTTCTTTGCTTCCATCCAGCAGGCGTTATGGAACCTTTAAAGCCCACACCACAAGGCTAAAAAACAGCTTCTTTCCTAGAGCTGTTACAGAACTGAACAGACACGCCCAAGCTCCAGTCACAACAATTGCATTATTCTAATTAGAACAAGGGGGACATGTGCAATATTTGTTTTTAACTATTTTTAATTTTTAGGTATATTTCTTAATGTTTTGAAGCTATTCAAGGGTTTTTATTAAGTTGGGTATTTTTAAAGTTAATTGATGTTTTAGAGGGATACGTGCAATGTGGGACATGTGCAGCATGGGATAAGTGCAATACAGTGAGGAAAATAAGTATTTGAACACCCTGTGATTTTGCAAGTTCTCCCACTTAGAAATCATGGCGGGGTCTGAAATGTTCATCTTAGGTGCATGTCCACTGTGAGAGACATAATCTAAAAAAAAAAAAAAAACATCCGGAAATCACAATGTATGATTTTTTTAACAGTTTATTTGTATGTTACTGCTGCAAATAAGTATCTGAACACCTACCAACCAGCAAGAATTTTGGCTCTCACAGACCTGTTATTTTTTTCTTTAAGAAGCCCTCTTATTCTGCACTCTTTACCTGTATTAACTGCACCTGTTTGAACTCGTTACCTCTATAAAAGACACCTGTTCACACACTCAATCAATCACACTCCAACCTGTCCACCATAGCCAAGACCAAAGAGCCGTCTAAAGACACCAGGGACAAAACTGTAGACCTGCACAAGGCTGGGATGGACTACAGGACAACAGGCAAGCAGCTTGGTAGAAGACAACAACTGTTATGATTATTTATTAGAAAGTGGAAGAAACACAAGATGACTGTCAATCTCCCTCAGTCTGGAATTCCAAGCAAGATCTCACTTTGTGGGGTAAGGATGATTTTGAGAAAGCTCAGAACTACACAGGAGGACATGGTCAATGATCTGAAAAGAGCTGGGACCACAGTCACAAAGATTACATTAGTAACACAAGATGCTGTCATGATTTAAAATCCTGCATGGTCACTCTGTCAGGAAACCAGGCATCATCCCTAACAGTTAAGTATTGTGGTGGCAGCATCATGCTGTGTGGATGTTTTTCAGTGGCAGGAACTGGGAAACTAGTAAGAGCTCCAGCATTCCTCTGTGGTGAGCAGAGAACCTTCCAGAAGGACAACCATCTCTGCAGCAATCCACCAATCAGGCCGTCTGATCCAGGAATTTTACCTTTATTATGGTGCAAACCCTTTTTAGCAGAGGTCTGGACTAAAAGTGTCTTTCTGGTTTGTAGTGTGTCATCATGGAGCTTTCTGTACTAAAACCTCTCCACTGGAAACGGTGCTAATTTTATGAAAATAGCTTGCCAGTCCACATGTGTCTTAAAGTTATGGATGTGACCGTGGTTACTGCTAATTCACCTAAACCCATTAATCCCACCTAAACTAACACACTCATGCACACACACACACACACACACGCACGGTTGTGTACACAGTCCCCCAGTCCCCAGAGTCTCATCAGCTAACTCCCTCAGCCTATTTCTGTCGAGAACTGTTGCTCACTCACTCTGTGTGTGTACTGTAATAGATATCTTATGTCGTGGTGCTTATAAAGACATAGATGTGTGTGAGTGGCTGGAAATAGATTCTATGTTGATGAGCGTTTAAGGGATTGATCAGAGCTATGGAAAAAGCAATACGAAAACAAACAGGTACACAGTCTCTAAGGGGTGGGAAATCTTTTGTGGTCTGACTGCAATAAATGGACAAGCTCTGCCAACAAATGTGCCAAGTTCCTCTCAGGGCATAGCTCACATATATTAAACTCAAAGTCACCTGTGAGTCAAGAGATAAATAAAGACCATTAAGTCATCCTTTCAAATCAAAGCTATTGTGACGTTGAACCTCTGGGGTTCATGTATGTGTCATGTCTATTAAAGTTTAACAGTCCAAGTATAACTACATTTATTCCACAACAGTCTCCATTTTCATCCATCTCCGTCTCACTCTGTCCTCTGAATCTTCCTCAATCACAACCACCTGCATGCCCTCCCTCATGATATCTTCATCTGCATCTCAAAAATTTGAATATCGTGGAAAAAAAAAGTTTTGTTTGATGTTTCAGAAAGTGAAAATATTATATATGTAGACCCTTTACAGATAAACTAAAATGTTTCAAACATTTTTTAATTTTGATTTTGATAAGTGGGTCCTAAAACATTTTCTCAAAAATATTAGAACATTTCATTTCAAGTTAATAACTCGCTATTTTGGATGTATAAAACCATATGCATCTTATCTGGGCTAAGCAGAAAAAGAACCGGACGATTGCTCAGTGATCCAAAGTTCTCCTTTCAGATGAAAGAATATTTTGCATTTCACACTGAAATCAAAGTCTCAAACTCTGGAAGAAAAGTGGAGAGCCACAGACTCCAAGCTGTTTGAAGTCCAGTGTGAAGCCTACACAATCAGTGATGATCTGAGGTGCCATGTCATCTGGAGGTTTTGGTCCACTGTGTTTTATCAAGTCCAAAATCAACACAGCTGTCTGCCAGGAGATTTTCAAGCCCTTCATGCTCCCATCTGCTGACAAACTTTATGGAGATGTTCATTTTCCAACAGGGCACGGAACCTGCCCACTACGAGTAACTGGTTTGTTAATCATGGTATTACTGTTCTTGATTGGCCTGCCAACTTGCCTGACCTGAACCCTATAGAGAATTTATGTTGGTACTGTCAAGAGAAAGATGATAGAAAATAGATCCAACAATACAAATGAGATGAAGGCAACTATCAAAGAAAGCTGGGCTTCTACAACATCGTAGATGATCACCTCCATGCCATGACACAATTATGCAGTAATTCCTGCAAAAGAAGCCCCAACCACAAAATGAGCGCATAAATGAACGTATCTTTCAGAAGTTTCACATTTCATTACATAAATCCTTTCTTTTTTCAATGGTTGTTGTGAAATATTGTAATATTTTGACATACCCATTTTCTACTTTTTTGGAGCTGTATGACATAATTATCAAAATTTAAATAAAAGAAATAGCTTGAAACATTTTAATAGCTTGAAACATTTTAATTTATTTGTAATGAGTCTAGAGTAAATAAAATTGGCGTTGCCAGTGGGGAGAGGCGGCCGGCGGGGGCAGCATTGCTCATTGCTCCCCAGCTCAGTCGCCATGTGTTGAACGGGAGGGTCGCATACCTATGCCTTCGGGTTGTGGACAGGTCTCTCACTGTTGTCTCAGCCTACGGGCCGAGTGGCAGTGCAGAATACCCAACCTTCTTGGAGTCCCTGGGAGGGGTACTAGATAGTGCTCTGACTGGGGACTCCATTGTTCTCCTGGAGGACTTCAACGCCCACTGAGACGTGGAGGGGGGGTGATCGGGAAGCACAGCCTTCCCGATCTGAACCCGAGTGGTGTTCAGTTGTTGGACGTCAGTGCTAGCCACAGTTTGTCCATCACGAACACCATGTTCAAGCACAAGGGTGTCCATAAGTGCACGTGGCACCAGGACACCCTGAGCCGGAGATCGATGATTGACGTTGTAGTCATATCATCTGACCTTCGGCCACGTGTCTCGGACACTCGGGTGAAGAGAGGGGTGAGCTGTCGACTGATCACGACCTGGTGGTGAGTTGGATCCGCTGCGACGGGAGGAAGCCGGTCAGACCTGGCAGGCCCAAACTTATCGTGAGGGTCTGCTGGGAACGACTGGCGGAACCCTCTGTCGGCAAGGTCTTCAACTCCCACCTCTGGGAGAGTTTCTCCCAGATCCAGGGGAAGGTTGGAGACATGGAGTCCGAGAGGACCATGTTCTCCACCTCCATTGTCGATGTGGCTGCTCGCAGCTGTGGTCGCAGGGTCTCTGGTGCCTGTCGTGGCGGCAATCCCCAAGCCTGGTGGTGGATGCCGGAAGTAGGGGATGCCGGAAGGAGGGAGGAGTCCTACTTGTCTTTGTTGGCAGGTGGGACTCAAGAGGCAGCTGACAGGTACCGGCAGGACAAGCGTGCTGCAGCCTGTGCGGTCACAGAGGCAAAAACCCGGGTCTAGGAGGAGTTCGAGGAGGCCATGGAGGAGGACTATCGGTCGGCCTTGAAGAAATTCTGGCAAACCAGCCGACGCCTCCAGAGGCGGAAGTAGCTCTCCACCCACACTGTCTACAGTGTGGGTGGGGAGCTGTTGACCATAACTGGGGATGTTGTCGGGTGGTGGAAGAAATACTTTGAGGATCTCCTCAATCCCATCGTCACGTCTTCCGAAGAGGAAGCAGAGACTGGGGCCTCAGAGATGGACTCATCCATCACCCAGGCCGAAGTCACCGAGGTGGTCAGAAAGCTCCTTGGTGGCAAGGCTCCTGGGGTGGATGAAATCCGTCAGGAGTACCTTAAGTCTCTGGATGTTGTGGGACTGTCTTTGGTTGACATGTCTCTGCAACATCGCGTGGTGGTCGGGGACAGTGCCTCTGGATTGGCAGACCGGGGTGGTGGTCCCTCTGTTTAAGAAGGGGGACCAGAGGGTGTGTTCCATCTACAGGGGATCACACTCCTCAGCCTCCCCGGTAAGGTCTATTCCAGAGTACTGAGAGGAGAATTCGACTGATAATCGAACCTCGGATTCAGGAGGAGCAGCATGGTTTTCGTCGTAGTCGCAGCACACTGGACCAGCTCTACACCCTCCATCGGGTGCTCGAGGATTGATGGACCAACCAGTTCACATGTGTTTTGTGGATCTGGAAAAGGTGTTCGACCGTGTCCCTCGAGGCGCCCTGTGTGGGATGCTCAGGGAGTACGGGGTCCGGGGTCCTTTGTTAAGTGCTATCCAGTCCCTGTACGACCACAGCAGGAGCTTGGATCGCATTGCCGGTAGTAAGTCAGGCCTGTTTCCAGTGCATGTCGGCCTCCACCAGGGCTGCCCTTTGTCACCGGTTCTGTTCATTACCTTTGTGGACAGAATTTCTCGGCGCAGCCGGGAGTGGAGGGGATCCGGTTTGGGAGCCACAGAATCTCATCTCTGCTGTTTGCGGACGATGTGGTTCTGTTGGCTTCGTCAAATCGGGGCCTTCAGCGTGCAATGGAGCGGTGGAGCGGTTTGCAGCCGAGTGTGAAGCATATGGGATGAAAATCAGCACCTCCAAATACGAGGCCATGGTTCTCGACCGGAAAAAGGTGCTTTGCCCTCTTCAGGTCGGTGGAGTGTCCTTGCCTCAAGGAGTTTAAGTATCCCTGGGTCTTGTTCACGAGAGAGGGACGGATGGAGCGTGAGATGGACAGACAGATCGGTGCAGCATTTGCAGTGATGCGGTCGCTGCATCGGACCGTAGTGGTGAAGAGAGAGCTGAGCAGGGGGGCAAAGCTCTCGATTTACAGATCGATCTACATTCCGACACTCACCTATGGTCATGAGATTTGGCTCATGACCAAAAGAACAAGATCGCGAGTACAAGGGGCCGAGGTGAGTTTCCTCCGCAGGGTGACTGGGTGCTCCCTTAGAGATAGGGTGAGGAGCTCAGTCACTCGGGAGGAGCGCGGAGTCAAGCCGCTGCTCCTCCACGTCGAAAGGAGCCAGCTGAGGTGGCTCGGGCATCTTTTTCGGATGCCTTCTGGATGCCTCACTGGATGCCTCGCTGGAGGGACTATGTCTTGCAGCTGGCTTGGGAACGCCTTGGGGTTCCCCTGGAGGAGCTGGGGGAGGTGTGTGGGGATCGGGAGGTCTGGGCGGCTTTGCTTGAGCTGCTGCCCCCGCGACCCAATCTCGGATGAAGCGGAAGAAAATGGATTGATGGATGGATGGGTGTATAAACCTCCTCTTTGGCATTCTGCTTCTGCCTCTGCCTAGGGACCCCATTCTAAGCATCCACCTCTTGGTATAGCCCATATCCCATCTTTGTACATGTTCGAACCACCTCTTTCTCACCTGTCCTATTTTGTCTCCAAAGCGTATAACCTGCACTGTCCCTCTGATGTAATTATTCCTTCACCATCACCTTTAGCTGTGTCACCTCCGGCTCCACTTCCTTTTTTTCAGAACCAGTAGCTCTCACTAAAATCTTGTAAACTTTCCCTTTCACTCTTGCAGACACTGTACTCTCTTATAAGTCACTCATCTTTCTTGTTCACCTCTCTACCACACTCTCTATTTCTTTGACCAGTTCACACAAAGTATTTAAACTCATCCACTTTCATTACCACTATCTTTCATTACTACTATCGTATAATTCTGCCCCCAGCCCTTTTATTCACGCATGCACACTCTGTCTTAGTCTGACTGACTCTCATTCTCCAACACTCAAATGCGTAACTCCACCTCTCCAGGCTTGCCTCAACCTGCTCCCAAATCTCACTGCAGATCACAATGTCCTCCTTCAAACATAATAGTCAATGGAGACTCTTGTTTGATCTCGTATGCCAACCTGTCCTTTACCACTGTAACCAAGTACGGGTCTGAGCCAATCCTTGGCACAATCCCAGCTCCAGCTCGTAAACATCTATCATCCGTATTGCAAAACTCACTGCTGTCATACTTAGCCCTATCACAATAACAAAGGTTGCTGGATGATTTATTGCTTAAGAAAATATCACGATAATCAATAATATTACAATATTATTGTCGATGGTAGCCCATTTTGTGCCACTGATAGTGCAGTAACAGATCATGGCTGATCTGTGATCCATCCAGGACGACCCCACATGGATTGGCACGTGGGTGAACCATGGATTATTTGCAGAGTTTACATGAGTGTGATTTTTGTGTCATGGTGACTTGTCATTAAAATGATGACTGCATTTATTTTGATGCATTAACAGAAAAAAAATCACAGTGAGTGGAGGGGCAGGTCGTGCACGTCATGAATGCAGCCTGCTGAAAACTGTTTGTCTGTGTCTGTGGAGTGAAGATTTTCCATGTTGATTTCATCAGAAGCTGCACTGAGGAATCTGCAGTGCACTCTGTTGATGAATAGATGAAAACTGATCGGATCCAACAAGAATCAGTCTGATAAAGGTGTTTTTGATTGGTCAGTTAAAAATGACAAAAATTACAAATAATTCAAAAATACACACACACACACACACACACACACACACACACACACACACACACACACACACACACACTCATCTTCAACTGCTTAGACCAATTAACACTGGAACTACCAGAGTGGTGCCAAATGGTACTTATTCCTTTAAATCCCAAGGTGGTGCCAAATGGCGGCTGTGCACAGCCCAGCTTGTCACAAGTGTTATGTAAATGAGGCCGTTATACTCTACTCAGTGGGAGTTAGGGAGAAGGACAGGAAGGAATGCCAAAGTGCTGTACAGTGAAAAAGACCCACTCCTCAAAAGGGCCAGATAGTCTGAGCCATGTTGAGAATAAATGTTTTTATATTTTTTGGTAATTGTTTGGTCAAGATTATTTTTTCTACATAAAAAAGTTAATAAATAGTTTCAGTTACATTTGTAAGAAGTAACTTTAAAGACAGAACCCAAATATATATAAAAAAAACAGATGTTTAGTAACGAAGATATTCAAGAAAAAAACTGGTCTCCAAATGGACCCCAGAGGGACTTCTATGTAACTCCTGCTCATTAATATGCTTGTTAATTATTATGCTTTGATTTGGTTTATGGTATATGGTTTATGATCATTTTTAACCCATTTTGCCCCACTGGCAATAACTGTTGCCAAAGTATATCACTGTCATTTTCGACTCAATAAAAAATCTCAATGGTACTAATGCAGCTTTATTATTATTTGTATCATTACTAGGTGGCATGTGACCTAGTGACAAGCTGTGTGACTACTGGCAACAATCTGGGCACAAACGGGTAAAGATATAGAACTTCTATAGAGAACTGTAGAGTAGATGGCAGTGTTCTATGTATTTTGACCCATCTACTGGATGGCATATTACATACTGGCATATTATGTTACTATGCTTTTTACTTTTTTACTCTTTTACTATGCTTTTTAATCTTTTAATTCATTTTATTTGTTTTCTGAATTGTTTTGTGTGAAGCACCTTGAGGCAACTCTGTTCTGGTTTGGCGCTATATGAAGTGAAACTTCTTTGTCTTTAATGTGTTCCCATTAGGGGTCACCACAGCAGATCAATCATTTCCATCTCACCCTGTCCTCTGTATCTTCCTCTGTCACACCAACCACCTGCATGTCCTCCCTCAGCACATCCATAAACCTCCTCTTTGTACTCAGTCTTGCTTCTACTGACTTTCATTCCCCGTCTCTCCAAAGCATATCTCCACCTCTCCAGACGACTCATCTTGCTCTCTACTCTCACTACAGATCACAATGTCATCTGCAAACATCATAGTCCATGGGGACTCCTGTCTGATCTCATCCGTCAACCTGTCCATCACCACTGCGAACAAGAAAAGACTCAGAGCTGATGCTTGGTGTAATTCCACCTCCACCTTGAATGAGTCTGTCATTCTTACTGCGCATCTCACCGCTGTCACACTATTCTTGTACATTTTCTGCACTACCCTAACATACTTCTCTGCCACTCCAGACTTCCTCATACAATACCACAACTATTTCTAAGTCCACAAACACACAATGTAACTCTTTCTGGCCTTCTCTGTACTTCTCCAACAGTATTCTCAGAGCAAACATTGCATCTGTAGTGCTCTTTCTCGGCATGAAACCATATTGCTGCTCACAGATCTTCACCTGTTTTCTAAGCCTAGCTTCTACTACTCTTTCCAATAACTTCATGCTGTGGCTGATCAACTTTATGCCTCTGTAGTTACTGCAGCTCTGCACATCACCCTTGTTCTTGAAAATAGGAACCAACACACTTCGTCTCCACTCCTCAGGCATCCTCTCACTTTCCAAGATTTTATTAAACAAACTGGTTAGAAACTCTACTGCCATCTCTCCTAGACATTTCCATGCCTCCACTGGAATGTCATCTGGACCAACTGCCTTTCCACTTTTCATCCTCTTCATAGCAGCCCTCACTTCTTCCTTACTAATCTCTTGTACTTCCTGATTTACTCTCACCACATCATCCAGCCTTTTCTCTCGCTCATTTTCTTTATTCATCAGCTCTTCAAAATATTCCCTCCACCTTCTCAGCACACACTCCTCACTTGTCAGCACATTACCATGTGCATCTTTTACCACCCTAACCTGCTGCACATCCTTTCCAGCTCTGTACCTTTGTCTGGCCAAACGGTACAAGTCCTTTTCTCCTTCCTTACTATTCAACTTCTTGTACAGCTCGCAATATGCCTTTTCCTTCGCTTTTGCCACTTCTCTTTCCACCTTACGCCGCATCTCCTTGTACTCCTGTCTACTTTCTTCATCTCTCCGACTATCCCAAAACTTTTTCGCCAACCTCTTTCTCCTTATGCTTTCCTGGACCTCTTCATTCCACCACCAAGTCTCCTTGTCTTCCTTCCACTGTCCAGATGTCATACCCAGTACTGTCCTAGCTGTCTCACTGACCACATCTGCAGTACTTTTCCAGTTGTCCAAAAGTGCTTCCCCTCCAACCAGTGTTTCTCTCACCTGCTCACTAAATTTCACACAACAGTCTTCCTCATTCAGCTTCCACCATCTAATCCTCTGCTGAGCTCTCACTCTCTTCTTATTCTTTACCTCTAAAGTCACCCTACAAACAACCATCCTATGCTGTCTAATGACACTCTCTCCTGCCAACACCTTACAGTTTCTGATTTCTTTTAGCTTGCATCTCCTATAAAGAATGTAGTCCACCTTATATGTCACCCTGTGCTCCTCCCATTTCTTAAAGCAGGTATTCACCACAGCCATTTCTATCCTTTTTGCAAAATCACCTACCATCTGTCCCCATTCCTATCCTTGATACCATATCTACCCATTACTTCCTCATCACCTCTGTTCCCTTCACCAACAGGTCATGGGGATGCATACGTGAACATTTCCAAGTCACTGAATATGTCTTGGACTTTATTCACATAAATTTAAAGAAATACAAACAGTATGGCACTCTACGGTAAATCTGTATGGAGTAGGCAATTCACAAAAACTGAGTGACTGTGTAAGAAGGAGAACAGTGAGCCACCAAGACACCCAGACAACCCAGAAGAAGTTATAGGCTTCTCTGGTTGTGATTGGAGAACTTGTGGGTAGTGAATGTTTTGCATTTTGTACCAGTTATACAGCTTCAAGATGAAGTGGTATGGAGGAGGATTTTCTTTCACCAAAACATCCAGGCTTACATCTCAGATGTACCATCTGGGAAATTGTAGCTGAACTTTCAGGACTTTGTGTTATTAAAATCCTCCTCTATACCATTTCATCATGAAGCTGTATAACTGGAGATACAAAATATATTAATACAAAATCAACAATAATGATAATAATAATAATATTATAACAGACAAAGCTATGGTGTCAGAATAATATCGGTTTTGGCAGATGACAAATTTAGGTATCGGGATTGGATTGGAAGTGAAAACATATGGATCGGTGCATCCCTAACAGCCTGCTATGTCTGAGGTACACCACACACAGTGGACTGAGCCCACAGCCCCAACTCCTGCAAACAGCAGGCTGAGAGGGACAAAAGAAGCAGCGCAACTCGCTGGAATGTTGGCAACAACAAGGGCACATGTAAAGGGCGATATAGAGGCCAGCAAAACCATTGTGTTCATTTTACATACAGTTGTATGTAAAAGTTTTGGCACCCCTGATGATATCCACGATTTTCCTTTATAAATCATTTGTTTGGATCAGCAATT
Source organism: Thalassophryne amazonica (assembly GCF_902500255.1). Taxonomy (NCBI): domain Eukaryota; kingdom Metazoa; phylum Chordata; class Actinopteri; order Batrachoidiformes; family Batrachoididae; genus Thalassophryne; species Thalassophryne amazonica. The sequence goes on along the minus strand of NC_047109.1, from coordinate 70,908,863 downwards.
TAAATTAATTATAAGTTAAACATATATAGTTAAATAGTATATATATATATATATATAT